>NC_064853.1:31962751-32145251 GCF_024139225.1 Suncus etruscus | reverse complement strand
CCTACCATCTCCTCGTGGTAGGTGCTCTCCGTGTTTTTCAAAGGTGGCTGTAGGTGACTAAGATGAGACAAACATACAAAAGAGAAGTATTAGTATTTATTTATTTTGCCTTTTGGGTCACACCCGGCAGGGCCCAGTGGATTAATGTAGTACCAGGGATCAAACTTGGGTCAGCCACATGCATGGCAAGTGCTTTACTAGCTGTGCTATTTATCCAACCCTTTCTAGTCCTTTTTTCTTTGGTTTTTGGGTCACACCCAGCGGTGCTCAAGGGTTACTCCTGGCTCTGCTCAGAAATAGCTCCTGGCAGGTTTGGGGGACCATGTGGTATGCCAGGATTCGAATTGGGGTCCTCCTGTGTTGGCCATGTACAAGGCAAACACCTTATTGCTGTGCTATAGTACTGGCACCCAGTATTAGCTTTTAATTTCTAGTTTTTGCATTAGACTTTTGAAAAATAACAATGGCCAAAATTTCCACTGTGAACCTGATTCATAAGGATTTTAAATCATTCCTGGGAGGCATATAGGATGCCGGGATTTGAACCACGTCGGTCCTGGGTTGGTTCGAATCCCAGTGTCCCATATGGTCCCCCGTGCCTGCCATGAGCTATTTCTGAGCAGACAGCCAGGAGTAACCTCTGAGCACCGCCGGGTATGGCCCAAAAACCAAAAAAAAAAAAAAAAAAAAAATCTAGATTATACATTCAAATCGTTAATTTTCTTTATTTCAGAGGAAGTATAAAGTCAGCAACATTGTAGGATAGAAAAGTAAAAACTGAGGCCGGAGCAGAAGCACAGTGGTAGGGCGTTTGCCTGGCACACGTCTGGCCTAAAGGGATCATAGTTCAATTCCTTGGCGTCCCATGTGGTCCCCCCAGCCAGGAGCAATTTTTGAGCTTAGAGCCAGGAATAACCCGTGAGCATCACTGGTTGTGGGAGGGAGGGAGAAAAGGAAGGAGGGAGAAGAGTGAGGGTGGGTGGTTGGGTGGAAGGAAGGAAGGAAGGAAGGAAGGAAGGAAGGAAGGAAGGAAGGAAGGAAGGAAGGAAGGAAGGAAGGAAGGAAGGAAGGAGGAAGGGAGGGAGGAAGGGAGGGAGGAAGGGAGGGAAGGAGGAAAGGAAGGAAGGAAGGGAGGGAGGAAGGGAGGAAGGGAGGAAGGGAGGGAGGGAAGGAGGAAAGGAAGGAAGGAGGGAAGGGATGGAGGGAGGGAAGGAGGGAAGGAGGGAGGAAAGAAGGAAGGAAGGGAGGGAGGGAAGGAAGGAAGGAGGAAAGAAGGAAGGAAGGAAGGGAGGGAGGGAAGGAAGGAGGGAGGAAAGAAGGAAGGAAGGGAAGGAGAAAGGGAGGAAAGAAGGAAGGAAGGAAGGAAGGAAGGAAGGCAGGAAGGAAGGAAGGAAAGAAGGAAGGAAGGAAGGAAACTGTCAACATTTATAAGTAAGAAATTACTGGTTGTACGGTGGCTAGGAGTGATCCCAGAATGCAGAGACAGGAGTAACTCCTGAGCAACACTGAATATCGCCCAACATCAAAGAAGAAAAAAATTCTGCACAGGGCCATAGAGGTAGCAGAAAGACTCAAGCAAATGCTCTACAAATGTCAAACCGACAGGGTTTGAGTTATTGATTTGATCTCAAATACTGTTATAGTCCCCCCTGAGCATTGCCAGAAATGACCTTCAAGTAATACTCCTTAAACCAGAAGCAGCCCTTGGACACTGCCTGGTACAGACAAAATACCATAAAAATCATAAAGGACTTATTGTTTTGTAAATAATTTAGAATCGGAGACAAAGAAATGGCCATTAACAAACTTGAATTTTTGTTTTGACTTTTGGGCCACACCCATGGGTGCACAGGGGTTACTCCTGGCATGCTCTGGGGACCATATGGGATGCCAGGATTCAAATCATCACTCGTCCTCAGTAGGCCGCATGCAAAGCAAACACCCGAACGCTGTGCTATCTCTCCAGGCCCTAAACATAAAGACTTTATAGCATTATTTAGATTTTTGTAAGATAATGATAGAACACAGATCACAACATATATTCAAAGTACATCTTGGGCCGGAGAGATAGCACAGAGGTAAGGCGTTTGCTGTTCATGCAGAAGGACGGTGGTTTGAATCCCAGCATCCCATATCCCTGTGCCTGCTAGGAGCGATTTCTGAGTAGAGCCAGGAGTAACCCCTGAGCGCTACTGCGTGTGACCCAAAAGCCAAAAAATAAAATAAAACAAAGTACATCTTGGATACATGTCTAGTTGAAGCCCAGACTAAAATTTTATAAAATATTTACTTCTGGGCCCGGAGAGATAGCACAGCGGCGTTTGCCTTGCAAGCAGCCGATCCAGGACCAAAGGTGGTTGGTTCGAATCCCGGTGTCCCATATGGTCCCCTATGCCTGCCAGGAGCTATTTCTGAGCAGACAGCCAGGAGTAACCCCTGAGCACCACTGGGTGTGACCCCCCCAAAAAAAATTATTTCTAAAATTCCCCCCCCTTTTTTTGGGGGGGGGGGCATTCTTGGTAATGTTCAAACCATATAGGTTCCAGCATTGAACCTAATTGTCCACATCTTTTTTTTTTTTTTTTTTGGTTTTTGGGTCACACCCGGCGGTGCTCAGGGGTTACTCCTGGCTGTCTGCTCAGAAATAGCTCCTGGCAGGCACAGGGGACCATATGGGACACCGGGATTCGAACCAACCACCTTTGGTCCTGGATCGGCTGCTTGCAAGGCAAACGCCGCTGTGCTATCTCTCCGGGCCCAATTGTCCACATCTTAAACAAGCACTCTACACTGTACTATTGCTTGCACAGTTTACACAAGAAGCTAAAAAATTTTCTTGAGGTTACATAACGAATGGTTTGAAGAGTTAATTTGGGGGGGGGGGGACACCTGGTGATGCTCAGGGGTTACTCCTGTCTATGCGCTCAGAAATCACCCCTGGCGGGGCCTGAGAGAAAGTATGGAGGCAGGGCGTTGGCCTAGCATGCAGAAGGACGGTGATTTGAATCCTCGCATCCCATATGGTCCCCGGAGCCTGCCAGGAGCAAGCTCTGAGTGTAGAGCCAGGAGTAACCCGAGTGCTGCTGGGTGTGACCCCTCCAAAAAAAAAAAAAAAAGAAATCACCCTTGGCTTGGAGGACCATATGGGACGGGACCCCAGGGAATCGAACCGAAGTCCATCCTTGGCTACTGTGGGCAAGGCAAACGCCTTACCGATTGCGCCACCGCTCTGACCCCTGAAAATAGTTATTTTAGGGGCAGGAGAGATAGCACAGTGGTGGGGAGTTTGCCTTGCGTGCAGCCAATCCAGGGCAGATGGTCTGAATTCCGGCATCCTCTATGGTCTCCTGTGCCTGCCAGGAGTGATTTCTTAGCACACTGCCAGGAGTGACCCCCCCCAAAGAAAATAGTATTTTAGATCGACTTTGATATCACTTCCTTCTCCAAATAATTTTATCTATAATTCTTTTTTGGGGCCACATCAACTAGTATGGGAGAGGGGAGACTCTGGAATCAAATCCAAGGCTTCAAAATTTGATCTCAATCATTTATGGTATACAAACAAAACAAGACAGGATGGCAATAATTCCCAAAGATGGTAGAGAAGAGGGCCAGGAGGACAGAAAAGTCTATGGTAGGAAGCTTGCCACAAATAATGGAAAGTGCAGTTAGTATAGAGAAGGGACCACTAAGACAATGAGAGTTGGAGATCATCACTCTGGAGAAAATGGGTGCTGAAAGGAGGTAAAGTGATATGAACAATATCCTTTCAGTAACTATATTTCAAGCCACTGGGTCTCAAATGAAGAGAGAAGGGAGAAGGGAGAGGGGAAGGGAGAGAAGAATGCCATCCATAGACACAGGCTTGAAAGAGGTCAGGAGGGAAACAGGAACATTGGTGGCTAGGAATGTTATTGGCAAAAGAATGGGTATTGGACATTATGTGACTGAAACTCAACCATGTAACTGTATCCCAGTATTTCTGTGTATCTCAGTACTTCAATTAAATAATTATTATTTTTTCTTATTTTTTTGGTTTTTGGGCCACACCCAATGGCACTCAGAGATTAGTTTTGGCTTTGGGCTCAGAAATTGCTCCTGGAAGGCTGAGGGACCATGTGGATGCCGGAGAACAAACCAAGGTCAGTACTGCGTTAACTGCGTGCAAGGCAAACACCCTACCACTGTGCTATCTCTCCAGCCCCAGAATAGAGAATTTTTTAAAATAGTCATGATGTTGGAGCAGTAGCACAGAAGATGTTAAGGTACCTGCCTTTCATGCACCCAACCTGGGTTCAATCTCCAGCATCCCACATGGTTCCACCAGCATCACCAGGAGTGAATCCTGAGTGCTGCGCCAGGAATAACCCTGTTAGGAGTAGCCCAAAAATCCAAACCCCACCTCCCAAAAAGAACTTAATTTAGTGAAGTTATTTGATACAGTAGCATTAGAGTTTTGTTTGTTTGTTTTTTGGTTTTTGGGTCACACCCAGCAGTGCTCAGGGTCACTCCTGGCTGTCTGCTCAGAAATAGCTCCTGGCAGGCACGGGGGACCATATGGGACACCGGGATTTGAACCAACCACCTTAGGTCCTGAATCGGCTGCTTGCAAGGCAAACACCGCTGTGCTATCTCTCCGGGCCCGGAAATTAATTATATTTTCTAATTTTTTGAGGAGGGCACACCTGTCTGTGCTCAGGGATCACATGGGACACCGAGGATTAAACATGGATAGATCCTATACAAGGCAAACTCACTATCCACTGTACTCTCTCCAGCCTTTTAATTATTTCTATCTATTTAATTTTATCTATTAAACACTAGCTCATTGTGTTTTCTTTTTGTTTTTTTTTGGACCACACCCTGTGATGCTCAGGGGTTACACCTGGCTATGCTCAGAAATCGCTCCTGTCTTGAGCTCAGGACCATATGGGATGCCGGGGAATCGAACTGCAGTCTGTCCTAGGTTAATTGTGTGCAATGCAAACGCCCTACCACTGCACTACAGCTCTGGCCCCTCATAGTGTTTTCTCTGCAGGTAAAAGATCTACATATTTCTAAATATTTTCCAGGATCCAACACCTAAATTTCTTGGGCCCACCAAACCAAAAACCTACCTCCAAGTCACATTATATCTTGGGATTTCATAACGGTAATTTAAAATGTTTAGGGGCTGATGAGATAATATACAGGTTAAGGTACTTATCTTTCTTGGAGATGAATTCCTTGTTTGATTCTTAGCACCACCAGGGGTCACTCCTGAGCAAATAGCTAGAAAGCTAAATATAGTAGGCATGGCCCCCAAACAAAAAGTTGTTACTTTGGGGGGGCCGGAGAGATAGCATGGAGGTAGGGCATTTGCCTTGCATGCAGAAGGCCAGTGGTTCGAATCCAGGTATCCCATATGGTTCCTCAAGCCTGCCAGGCGTGATTTCTGAGCGTAAAGCCAGGAGTAACCCCTAAGCACACTCGGATGTGACCCAAAAACAAAAACAATAAAAAGTTGTTTTTTGTTTTAGTTCTTTGTTTTTGGTTTTTGGGTCACACCCGGCTGCGCTAAGGAGTTTCTCCAGGCTCTACGCTCAGAAATCGCTCCTGGCAGGCTCGAGGGACCATATGGGATACCAGAATTTGAACCAAGGTCTTCTGCATGCAAGGCAAATGCCCTACCTCCATGCTATCTCTCCGATCCCTCAAACAAAAAGTTTTTAAGTTTAAATGAAATGTGTGGTTCTAGAAAAATAAGCAACATCTTCTAAAAGATTCAGATTTTAAAAGATAAGGTAGGCCAATTTGGAGGATACTTTTCTCTTTTCCTAAAGGGCAAAAATAGAAGGTACTTTAAGTTTACTAGCTTCTCAAAGGTGTCTTTTATTAGTAATTTAGACTATCTCAGAATCCAAAGGTTCATTTCACAAATCCACTTCCCTTTGAATCTCTGATCCTTGTGTTCAATGATAGATTTGAATACTGGGCCCGGAGAGATAGCACAGCAGCGTTTGCCTTGCAAGCAGCCAATCCAGGACCAAAGGTGGTTGGTTCGAACCCCGGTGTCCCATATGGTCCCCCGTGCCTGCCAGGAGCTATTTCTGAGCAGACAGCCAGGAGTAACCCCTGAGCATAGCCGGGTGTGGCCCAAAAACCGAAAAAAAAAAAAAAAAAAAAGATTTGAATACTAAAGTGTGCTAAACTAATACAGAGTTAACATAAGAAAATCCTAGGTAATGATAAACATGAAATTCTTTTTTGGGAGAATGGGGTATAGAGGTGGTTTGGGGACAATATCCGACAAGTACTTCTGACTTGGCACTCAGGGATCACTGCTGGTGGGTTTAGGGGATCATAATGAGTGCTAAGGATTAAACCAGGTGTAACGCAAACACTCATCAACCCCAGACAGGGAATCCTGTTTTTTTTTGTTTGTTTGTTTTGTTTTGTTTTGTTTTGGGGGGGAGTGGTTCTGATTACACCCAGCTATGGTGTTTGTGGGACCTTGAGAAAAAAGCCAGGTTAGCCATGTGCAAGGCAATTCTCTCTCTCTGAACCAGACACGGAATTCTAGGTAGTAATAGCAAATTTTCTTGACAGAATAATTATTTCTCTACTCTTAAAAGATAGTATTTCGGGCCCGGAGAGATAGCACAGCGGTGTTTGCCTTGCAAGCAGCCGATCCAGGACCTAAGGTGGTTGGTTCAAATCCTGGTGTCCCATATGGTCCCCTGTGCCTGCCAGGAGCTATTTCTGAGCAGACAGCCAGGAGTAACCCCTGAGCACTGCTGGGTGTGGCCCAAAAACCAAAAACCAAAAAAAAAAAAAAAAAAAAAAAAAAAGTATTTCTACAAAACCTGAAAAAATCTGAAATCCTCAGGCAACGGTGAATATACCAAAACAAAACAAAACCATCCAGAATGTAAAAAAGCCATTTACTAGTTGGATATGAAAAGGACTAATATTTGGATAGTCACTATATGAACAAAAAATAGTACCTTAGATGACTGTGGTGTTGAGAAATTTAGCCAAGCAGGAACAAAGTCATGCTGCGCCATTTAGGTCCAGTGTCTCTTTTCAGCAAGGTGAGGCATCCAACCTCATGGCCAGGATCTAAAAATGAGAAACTTCAAATCATTTACTCCTTCAATAACCTGATTTACCAACGTGTAAAGGAATCTATGATGAGCCTTTTCCCAAAGTTAAACACATAAAAATATTTACCCCAGAGTGTAACCTCTGTGGTCCTGTCTCCTTGAGTCTTGTCAGCTGGATATTCCTCGAGGTTTTCTTGTTAAGTGTGCTTAATTAGGCTGGCCAGCAGCAAATCTTGTGATGAAAGGCAAAGAAGCCAGGTTCTGTGCTGCTCACTCTCAGTTCCCTAGATTGCTCATCTTTATTTAGTTTCTGATACTTTTCCAAACGGGGAAAGGGGAAGGGGGGAAGGGGGAAGGGGGAGATAAGTTTTTGTTACATTTAAAAATGGGGGAAAGGGGGTAGAGTTATGCTTATGTTCACCTCATTCAATTCTCTTGAGTGATACTTCTACTATTAAATAGATAATACATGGACATCTGCACAGTGAATATAAAAATTGTTCATAACAAGGTCATAGCTGGAAAGAGATATATAGTCTCATGTGGACAGATTATGTCATCAAAGTAAAAGATAACAATTTTTAAGAGTTATAAAAGATCTGAGCAGTCAACTCCAGAAGCAAAACATAGATGTGAAAGGCTCTTGATTTACATATCTCATAATTCAAACACAACTGCTAAATAGTAGTGTGAATGTTTTTTAATTTGCCTATACTTCAAAATCTAAGTACTTGAGAAATCAGTATTAAAAAAAGACAGGAACTTGATATAAGTTCCCCTCCACAGAATAGCAGCTTTCAAAGTTAAATTTTCTGGCATAAAGCTCCCAAATATATCTTTTTTTTCTTTGATCTGCTCTATAAACTCAAAGCAATTAAAACAAATAGAAAGATTGGGGAGGGAGAGAAAAATGTTAAGGGGCAAGAAGAAAGATAGTTCCAAAGTCAAGTTTTCTTCTCTTCAGTTTTCTGAAGTTTTCAGTACGTCACTTGGTTCTGTAGACCCTTCCAGTAGACTGAATCAAACTACTGGGAGGTGATATGAAGATTCTTCTATGGCATCAGTATAAGAATCACTTATTATTTTGGGTCTATTTTCATCATTATTCAATCATTTAGAAGGCCACAGGAATCAATCTCTGCAAATTAAAAAAAGTATCACAAGAGGAATAATCAGACATAATTGCAAAAATGATAAAGTTTCTTAAGAACTTTTGTCAATGCTGATAGCAATAACATAAAAGCTTATTACTATTTTAATGATCAAAAAAATTAAAGTCACCTAAATCTAAACCTTCCCACTCCACCTCTGGTGTGTGTTCGGACCACATTCAACAGTGCCTCAAGGTCTACCCTTAGCTCTATCAGATCATTCTAGTTGGTATGGGGGGACGACTAGTACTAGGGATTATATCTGAGCCTTCTGCACACAGCATGTGCTCTAGCCTTCTGAGTTACCTGTCATACTGTTTTTCTGTTTTGTTTTGTTTTTGGGCCATACCCGGCAGCACTCAGGGGTCCATATAAGGATGACGGAGATCAAACCACCGTGCTGCACTCTGGCCCCATAAAGTTAAACAAACAATATATAAAAACATTATATATAGTCATTATATATAGCAATATATATATATACATTATAGCTATAGCACAGTGGTAGGGCATTTGCCTTGCACGCAGCTAACACAGAATGGACCCCGGTTTGATTCCCAGCATCCCAAATGGTCCCCCAACCCTGCCAGGAGTGATTTCTAAGCACAGAGCCAGAAGTAACCCTTGAGGGTCGCTGGGTGTGACCCCCTCCAAAAAGGGAAAACATTATAATCATTTTTCCAATTATCAAAGGTAATAAATCCAAAAATGTATATTATCTCAGATTTATTTTTCCACATATGCAAGAGTTTGCCATGACCATGTAATTTGCTGATTATCACCGTTATCAACTACCTAATTATTTAGTACTAACCACAACTAGGTACATTAAAAACAAGTTATCTGTGGACAATTAACTTAGGATAAAGAAATCAGCAGAATAGAGAAAGAAAGTCCTCTTCAACAAATGGTGAGTAGTCAAATGCAAAAGAATAAAAACAGATCATCACCTCAAACCATACACAAAAACTAATTCAAAATGAATTAAACACTTCAATGTTAGATCAGAATCTATAAAATATAGTAAGGAAACACAGGCAAAAATCTCTACGATGGGGCCAAAGAGATAGCACAGCGGTGTTTGCCTTGCAAGCAGCTGATCCAGAATCCAAGGTGGTTGGTTTGAATCCCAGCATCCCATATGGTCTCCCCTGCCTGCCAGGAGCTAGTTCTGAGCAGATAGCCAGGAGTAACCCCTGAGCACTGCCAGATGTAGCCCAAAAACCAGAAACCAAAAACCAAAAAAAAAACCAAAAACAAACCTCTATGATATTTGAGGCCAGAGCGATAGCACAGTGGTATGGCATTTGCCTTGCACGCAACTGACCCAAGACGAACCTCAGTTTGATTCTGGGCATCACATATGGTCCCCCAAGCCAGGAGCAATTTCTGAGCACATAGCCAGGAGTAATCCCTGAATGTCACTGGGTGTAGCCCCCTGCCCCCCCCCCCAAAATCTCTATGATATAACCTTCAAAGTTGTCTTTAATAATTCAACTTCACTGACAAAAGTGAAAATAAAAATATTCAGAGCACATCAAATCTAAAATGTTTTTACATTATAAAAGATACTATGGGTAGGATAAAAATACTGTTATATATACAAATGGAATACTATTCGGCTATAAGAAAGGATGCAATCATGCAGTTTGGTGCTACATGGATGGACTTGAAGAGTATAACTCATGTAGACTATAAAGAAACAAAGTAGGGAATAACAAATACCCTGAAACTGAGAAATTGTCTTCAGTATAAAATCCTACCAAGGGAACTGGGCGGAGGGCAGGGTAGTATATGAGGGAGCACTGGGGCAAAGGAAACAACACTCTGAAGGAAGTAGTGTATTTTGTTAATACATGAAAACCCCACCTTTAATGGCATTATAAACCACATTGTCTAAAAAAATTTTTTTATGGAGTTGGGGGTGGGAGGGAACCTGTGGGCACTAGGAAATTGACATTGGTGGTGGAACAGGTGCTGGAATATAATATGCCTAAAACTCAACTATGAATTGTAGTATCAAATAATTAACGATTAATCTGGATGGCGATGGATGGTGAAGGATGGAGGCCTTTGTTCTTAGGCCCCGGCCACGTGGCTTCATCCCCCATTTACCTGCGGGTCTGGGGTTCAGGAAAGCGATGGGTATAGAACTCACTCACAGGCAGGTATCAGGAACCATCAGCTTTATTCATGCCCTGTTCACCACATGTGTGTGGCCTACTCATAACCTTTCAAGCACTAGTTATTCTTGGCCCTGCATCTAAACTCCTTTCAGCCATCTTCCCTTTGGGCTCCATGCTGGTCCAAGACCAGAACGCAAAAACCCAAAAGCCAGAGCGCCCAGCAGTGCAGAAAGGGCAGAGCGACCCTTAATCCCCAGGCTCCAGGGTTTATCTACCTATTCCAAGACCCCTCCCAGGAATGGGCCGGGTCTTGCAGGTAAGGTCACACCTAATATCCGGTTCCCAAGACCCCTCCCAGAAATGGGTGGGTCTCAGGTAGCTACACCTTAATCCAGGGTTTCAGATTGGTACACCTACAATGAATAACTCTGTAAACCATGGTGTCTTAAAAAAACTTTTTGGGGGGTCGGAATGGTGGCACAGGGCATAAGGCGTCTGTCTGCCTTGCGCACACTAGCCGAGGACAGACTGCAATTCGATTCCCCACCCACCCCGGCATCCCATATGGTCCCCCAAGCCAAGAGCGATTTCTGAGCACATAGCCAGGTTGTTTAATTTTGGGTTGCACCTGGAGATGCTCAGGGGTTACTCCTCTTTACCATTACCCTCCCACCAAAAAAAAAAAAAAAAGACTGATTCAAAGATATGCACCCAATATTCATCACAGCATTATTTACAAATGTTAAGCTCTGGAAAAAAAAAAATCAAGTGCCCAACAGGTGAGGAGACAAAAAATGGTAGTATATTGAGACAAGGAGATGGCTCAAAAGATGCTACATGATCAAAATAAAAATTTATATTAAAAAAAAAAAAAAAAAAGATGCTACATGGACATGCATGAACATGCTCTACCCAGTGGTCCTCAAACTATGGCCTACGGGCCACATTGTATTTGTATCTGTTTTGTTTCTTCATTGCAAAATAAGATATATGCAGTGTGCATAAGAATTCGTTCATAAGTTTTGTTTTTACTATAGTCAGACCCTCCAATGGTCTGAGGGACAGTGAACTGGCCCCCTGTTTAAAAAGTTTGAGGACCCCTGTGTCTACACAGAGGACTCCCAAGTTTTATTCCTGGTACCATATGGTCCCTTTAGTATTGTACTTGGAGCACTGCACCAAGCCAAAAAGAAAAAAGGGAGAAAAGAAAAAGAAAACTAGAGTGTGTAAGCACACACACAAATACACACACAATGCAATAAGACAAAATTTTCATTATTCTACAATCTGTATGTGACAAGCTAAATAAAGGAACTATTAAAAATACCAGATTGTTTCACTCATGTGTAGAATATAAAGAACAAAGCAAGAAAATAAATAGAAAATTAAAATAACCAGTAAACTTTGCCAGCAGGACTAAATTTACCCAGGATATGATATAGACTCAAGCAATGTTGGTAAAGTTAATGAATGGATACTAGCATTCAGATGTGTGTGGTACAGTAATGTTGCATGCCTAAACATACTAATGCTACTGTAAACGTTAACCCTCAATAAAAATGTAAAAATAAGAACTCTTGGGCCTGGAGAGATAGCACAGCGGTGTTTGCCTTGCAAGCAGCCGATCCAGGACCAAAGGTGGTTGGTTCGAATCCCAGTGTCCCATATGGTCCCCCGTGCCTGCCAGGAGCTATTTCTGAGCAGACTGCCAGGAGTAACCCTGAGCACTGCCGGGTGTGACCCAAAAACCAAAAAAAAAAATAAAATAAAAAAATAAAAAAAAAAATAAGAGGGCCGGGCGGTGGCGCTGGAGGTAAGGTGCCTGCCTTACCTGCGCTAGCCTAGGAGACAGACCGCGGTTCGATCCCCCGACGTCCCATATGGCCCCCCAAGCCAGGAGCGACTTCTGAGCGCATAGCCAGGAGTAACCCCTGAGCGTTACCGGGTGTGGCCCAAAAACCAAAAAAAAAAAAAAAAATAAGAACTCTTTTAGAACATTTCTCATGTGTTTTTTTTTCTTTCAGTTTTCTGGGCCCCACTAGTCAGAGAATTACTCCTGGCTCTGTGCTCAGGACTCACTTCTGACGAGCTTGGACACCACATAAGGGTGGCAGGAAAATGAACCTAGGTTAGCCACAGGCAAGGCAAATCCCTACCTGCTGCACTATCGCTCTAGCACCATGTTTTCATCTTATTTGTGTGTGTATGGTTTTTTGGGTCACACCTGGCAGCGCTCAGGGGTTACTTTTGGTTCCACGCTCAGAAATCGCTCCTGGCAGGCACGGGGGACCATATGGGATGCCGGGATTCGAACCAATGACCTTCTGCATGAAAGGCAAATGCTATCTCTCCGGCCCCCATGTTTTCATCTTTTAAGACACCTAGTTATTAAGACACAGAGGCTATTATGCTCTAAAGTTTGATAGTTAAGAGATGACACATTCATCTACCAAATTCCCAACATCCTTGATATTTTTGGGTAGAGGGCACATTTGGCAGCATTCAGGGGTTACTTCTGGCTCTGAGCTCAGAAATCGCTCCTGGCAGGCACAGAGGGCTAATGGAATACTAGGATTCGAACCACCGTCCAACCTGGATCAGCTGCATGCAAGGCAAATGTCCTATCACTGCGCTATTGCTCCAGCACAAGAATATTTTGTTTTCTTTGGGGTTTCTGGGCCACACTCGGCAATGTCCAGGGATGTTGCATTTTTCTTCCCCACAGCAGTGCCCAGTGATACAAATAAAAACTTGACCAAAAAGAGAAATAGGATTAGCAGTATTGTTATTTTCCGTTGTGCCTCCCCCCTTTAAAAAAAAAAAAAAAAAGAAAAGGGCCCGGAGAGATAGCACAGCGGCGTTTGCCTTGCAAGTAGCCGATCCAGGACCAAAGGTGGTTGGTTCGAATCCCGGTGTCCCATGTGGTCCCCCGTGCCTGCCAGGAGCTATTTCTGAGCAGACAGCCAGGAGTAACCCCTGAGCACCGCCGGGTGTGATCCAAAAACCAAAAACCAAAAAGAAAAAAAAAAAAGAAAAAAAAGAAGACGGGGCCAGAAAGGTGGTGCTAGAGGTAAGGTGTCTGCCTTGCAAGTGCTAGAGTAGGACTGACTGTCCCATATGGTCCCCTCAAGCCAGGAGCGATTTCTGAGCTCATAGCCAGGAGTAACCCCTGAGCGTCAAACGGGTATGGCTCAAAACCCAAAAAGAAAAAACAAAAAAAACAAACAAAAAAAAAACCACCCATTTGTCAACACTTCATCTTGAAGTTACCTTCCTCTTACTCTGGGAATGCAACTTCCCTGTACTTTGTATTGCATCCATGGAGGGATACTGTATCAACTTGGGGTTTGTAATTCTCTCCTTTTTTTTTTTGGTTTTTGGGTTACACCAGGCTCAGAAATCGCCCCCAGCAGAAACAGGGGACCATATGGGGTGCCGGATTTGTACCACCATCCTTCTGCATGCAAGGCAAACACCCTACCACTGTGCTACCTCTCTGGCCCCATCCGGACCTAGTTTTGATAGAATTTTTCTATCAAACTGCATTTTCTAGTATTCAAGTATGCTTGCATCTGGTGGGAGTTCTGGTCACCAATGCTAATTTTAATTTGGAGGTTATTTTGCTTTGCTCCACACTTTACTTTCAGAGGTGTAAGAAACACCAAATTCAAGGCTGTAAACATCTATAGGGGAAATATGAGAAGAAAAATAAAGGTCCTAAGAAACTTTTGATGCTATATGTAATGTATTAAATATAATGAAATGTATTTTGTGAATATGCTGTCTTCTCAGTTTTGTTTCGTTTTGTTTTTGGTCATCAGTGTACAGGATATACTCCTCTGTGCTCCGTTGGCTATAGGGACAATATGTGGAACTGGAGACAGAAGTAAGGTTGAATTTGTGCAAAGCAAGTATTTAATCACTGTACCATCACTCCAGCACTACCAACTATTTTCTTTTTAATTTTGTTGTTGTGCAATTCTTTTGGTTTTTGGGTCATACCGGATGACTCAGCTCAGGGATTACTCCTGGCTATGCACTCAGAAATCACTCCTGGCTTGGGGACCATATGGGACATTGGGGGAGAGAACAGCGGTCTGTCCTAGGTTAGTGTGGGCAAGGCAAGCTAGCGTGGCAAGGGCCCTACCGCTTGTGCCACTGCTCTGGCCCCAGAAGGGCACTTTCTTTAAAAAAATTATTTGCCCAGTTGTTCATAAACAGTTGTTTCAGGCATTAAGTGTTTAAATACCAATCTCCCTCCACCAGTGTGACCTTCACTTCAGCCAGTGTTCCCAGTTTCCTACCATCACCCTAGACTGCCCATTTGAAGGCATGAAATTACTTCAAATTCACAACGAAGGTAAATGGAATTATTAAAATGTAGATCAATAGTGGTCAATTGTAATAATTGTTAAATCTCTCAATGGTGTTACTAAAGTCATTTAGGATTTGCTGGGCTGTGGTTGGTGCTAGTTGAGCCTTCTGTGTTACTGTTTAGGCTCACTGAATTTGGTGACCTATGCAACTCTCCCTTCAGATATGCTATGATCCTATTGGGCTGACACTACTATGAATTTGGGGGGTGGGGGGCTGGCCACACCAGGCGGTGCTCAGGGGTTATTTCTGGCTCTGCACTCAAGAAATCACTCCAGATTCGTTCCAGGTTGCCACATGCAAGACAAACATCTTACTGCTGTGCTATCACTCTGGCCCGACTATTATGAAATTTTGAGGTATCTGTGTGGTCCAGGATTTAAAGACCTGGAACAAATTTGGTTGCTTGGCATTCAAACAAGGTTAAATTGTGAGGAGGTAAAATTGTGGACCTTTTCTGTAGGAGGGTGTTAAATTATTCTCTATAAAGTTATTTAAAAGAATTAGGCCAGGGCCCCAGAGATAATACAGGAGCTAAGAAAACTGCCATGGGGCTGAAGTGATAGTACAGTTGGTAGGGTGCTTGTCTGGCAAGCAGCTGAGATGGGTTTGATCCATGGTATCCCAGATGATCTGTTTGCCAGACCATCCAGTTCTCTCCTCCTATCACTACCCCTGGCCTGCCCCAAGCCACAGGAATTATTCCTGAGGGCAGAGATAGGAATAACAACTGAGTACTTTCAGGAAAGGCAGGGAGGGAGGGAGGGAGGGAGGGAGGGAGGGAGGGAGGGAGGGAGGGAGGGAGGGAGGGAGGGAGGGAGGAAGAGAGGAAGAGAGGAAGGAAGGAAGGAAGGAAGGAAGGAAGGAAGGAAGGAAGGAAGGAAGGAAGGAAGGAAGGAAGGAAGGAAGGAAGGAAGGAAGGAAATCTGACATGTAGGTTGCTGACTCTGCTTTGATCCCCAACACCACCATTTTTTTTTTTTTGGTTTTTGGGCCACACCTGGTAACGCTCAGGGGTTACTCCTGGCTAAGCGCTTAGATCGCTCCTGGCTTGGGGGACCATATGGGACCTAGGGGATGGAACTGCCAGTCCATCCTAGGCTAGCGCTGGCAAGGCAGACACTTTACCTCTAGCGCCACCGCACCAGCCCCACCATTTGATTCTTGACTACAGAAAACCTATGAGTAAGCCCTGACAGCTGTGGCCTGAAAACCAAAAAAGAAAGAAAAGAAAAATGATTGATAATATAATGGGAATTTTTTGAGGGGAGAGCAGGCCACAGCTGGACTTTGGAACCAAATATGGTGCTGGGTCAGTCATGGGTGAGTATCCAAGCAGTCTATTTGATGCCTATAGTTCTGGCACTGACCACTATGAAGTTAAAAAAAAAAAAAGGCAGGTATTAAAGAAAAAAACATTCATTTTAATTTTAATTTTTATTGTGACCAATGTGAACTACAAGTCTTTCAGTTATACTTAAGGTACATAGTGATAAAGGAAAAACATTCTAAAGGGTATCACAACTATACAAAATCATTCTCAGGATAAGACCGGTCTCAATGATGCTGAAAAATAAGGACTCTTGGGCCCGGAGAGATAGCACAGCAGCATTTGCCTTGCAAGCAGCCGATCAAGGACCAAAGGTGGTTGGTTCGAATCCCGGTGTCCCATATGGTCCCCCGTGCCTGCCAGGAGCTATTTCTGAGCAGACAGCCAGGAGTAACCCCCTGAGCACCACTGGGTATGGCCCAAAAACAAAAACAAACAAACAACAACAACAACAACAAAAAAATAAGGACTCTTAAAGAGAAGACTTTTGCCCTAGCTGGTTCTGTTACTGAACTAGCTGTGTGTTTTGCCCAGAGATTGGTTAAATGAGTGAATAAACGTTAAGTGCCTGAATGTTAATGCAAAGTTCCAGGATCTTTTCCCAGAGGGGAAAAAAGTAGTGTCTGGGTTCTAGTAATCAGTGGTGTTAGGAGAAAGATAGTTTCTGACTAGGATACAAGCCACCTATTTTGTATGATTCCTGTCATAATAATACCAATAAAACGGAAGGGAGTGAGGGATTGAAAATACAAAAAAAAAAATGGGGCTGTAGAGATAGCACAGCCGTAGGGTGTTTGCCTTGCTCACAGCAGATCCAGGAGGGAAGGTGATTCAAATCCCAGCATCCCATAAGGGGCCCTGTGCCTGACAGGAGCAATTTCTGAACACAGAGCCAGGATACCAAAAAAAAAAAAAAAAAAGAAAAAAGAAAAAAAAGAGGTACAAGAATAAATATAAGTAGAAACACAAATTAAAAAGACTTGAAAGAGTATCAATCAGAGTCTGTGGAACCTGAATTGTGAATCAATAAAATAGAACAATCTATAATGTAAGTATTTTACCTAAACCACAATAAAAAGAAAGTGAAATTTGACTAAAAAATTTTCAGAATCATAGTATCTAGGAGGAAAAAACACCTCCGTAGACAACATTCTGTTTAGATATTACGAGTATAATCAAAGAACATTCATTAACAATAATTTTCTACAGTCAACAATATTGATGCTCTTACTATGGTGAAGCAGTGTTTTAAAACCACATTTATTTATTCACATAATAACCCATAAGAAAATGTTATCATCCCTATTTATATAAAGAAATAAAAAGGCACCGAAATTTCATCTGAAACTTTCTATAGGAGCTGAAGAGAGCGTACACAATGTATAAGGCATTTGTCTGGCTTGCAACCAACCGGGAAGGATCACCCTAATCCTATAAGGTCCTATATTAAGGTCCCCACCAGGAGTGATCCTTAAAAGGCAGAATTAAGGCACTAAGACTGCTGGGTGTGGCAAAAAAAGAAAAGAAAAGGTCAAAACATTTTTTATTTTTGAGAGTTCTACCCAGCTCACAAAGCTGTAAGTAGCTGTGAGATTCAAACCCAGGCCACAAATTGATGCTCTGAACTTCCATCCCTCTTCATGTGGTACAAACTTCACTATGTGCCTGGAGAGGATAGCACAGGGGCAGGGTGTTTGCCTTGCACACAGCCAGTCCAGGACAGAGGGTGGTTCAAATCCCGGCATCTCATATGGTATCCCTCCCCCTCCCCCCATTGCAAGAGTGATTTCTGAGAGCAGAGCCAGAAGTAACCCCTGAGCACTGCCGGGTGTGACCCAAAAACAAAAAACAAACAACAAACAAACAAAAAAAACCTTTCACTTTGTAATCACCAGAAGCTTCATGTGTACATCCCTCCATTCACCCACAAATACACACCCCTCACTATATTTTGCAAATCACTTAAACTTCTTAGAACTTCTATATACATACTTGGAGAGGTTGAGTATTTAAATAATTGTTAAAAGGAACAATGAGGGTCGGAGAGAGAGCAGAGTGGGTAGGGCATTTGTCTTGCACACAGTCGACTACGGTTCAATCCTAGTCGACCATATGGATACCAGCATCCATATGGTCCTTGGAGCCTGCAAGGAGGAACCTCTGAGCACAGAGCCTGGAGTAACCCGAGCGTCACCAGGTGTGGCCAAAAAGGGCCAAATAAATAAAATAATGGTATATATGTATATACATATATGATATAAATGATTCTTTTTTTTGATATAAATGATTCTTTTTTTTTTTTTTTGGTTTTTGGGCCACACCCGGTAACGCTCAGGGGTTACTCTTGGCTATGTGCTCAGAAGTTGCTCCTGGCTTGGGGGACCATATGGGACACCGGGGGATCGAACCGTGGTCCGTCCAAGGCTAGCGCAGGCAAGGCAGGCACCTTACCTTTAGCGCCACCGCCCGGGCCCTGATATAAATGATTCTTACAAAGCTTCTAGCTTAATGATTTCATTACTTTTACCACTATACCTGCTAAAACTGCCCCCCCCCACACACACACGTGCGAGTATAAGCTGATCCAAGAATAAGCCGACCCCCCCCTAATTTTACTCTTAAAACTGGGGAAACTTAGTGACTCGAGCATAAGATAAGGTTGAAAATGAAGCAGACACTGGTGAATTTCAAAAATAAAAATATATACCCAAAACAATTACAATAATTGAGGAATACTGACTTTCAATATTTATTGCTAAAGAAAAACTGTAAAATAGCAACAATAACTTTAAAACATTAAATAAAGTGCAGAAAACAGGTAAACAAGCTAAATCACAAAGGTTAAAATCCTTCAAAACCAGGGGGCCGGCGAGGTGGCGCTACAGGTAAGGTGTCTGCCTTGCAAGCGCTAGCCAAGGAAAGGACTGCGGTTCGATTCCCCGGCGTCCCATATGGTCCCCCCAAGCCAGGGGCAATTTCTGAGCGCGTAGCCAGGAGTAACCCCTGAGCATCTAACGGGTGTGGCCCAAAAAAACAAAAAAACAAAACAAAAAAAAAAAAACCTTCAAGACTGAATTCCTCATCATCATCTGATGTCCAAACAGAGCTTCAGCTGAATCTGATGTGAGGGAATCAGCATAGACATTGTCATCATCACTGAGTTTACAGAGATCATCACCACCACTTTCGGTCTCACACAAAGCGCAGAATATTGTGGGTTAAATAGTTAAGTGGCAGGGCCAGAGAGATAGCATGAAGGTAAGGTGTTTTTGCCTTGCATGCAGAAGGACGGTGGTTTGAATCCCGGCATCGCATTTGGTCTCCTGAGCCAGCTATTTCTGAGCATAAAGCCAGAAGTAACCCCTGAGCACTGCCGAGTATGACCCAAAAAACAAACAAACAAACAAACAAACAAAAAAGGTTAAGTGGCATACAGTACAGTTCAGTTCAGGGCGAATTGTGGACTGAGCTTAAGCACCGCCCCTTCCAGAAGACAGCAGAAGACGACCGGAGAGTGCATGAGACTGCATTTGATTCTGTGCATGAGCACAGAATCAAATTAACCTGTATGACCCAAGTATATATGGTAATTGGAAAGTACTGTAAAACTAAGGAATGCGGCCAGAGCAACAGTACAGCAGGTTGGGCATTTTTATTTTTGCCTTGCATGCAGCCAACCTGGATTCAATCTTTATCATCCTATATGGTCCCCGAATCTGGCAGGAGTAATCTCTGAGCACAGAGCTAGGAATAAACCAAGCGCAGCCAGGTATGCACCATCCCCCCCCACCCCCCGCTAAAAAGGTACTGCTAATGGAGCCGAAGAGACAGTACAGTGGATAAGGCGCTTAATACCCAGCATCCCATATGAACCTCCGAGAGCACTGCACTGCCAGGTGTGCCCCCCAAATGAAGGTAAAACTAATAATTTATAAACACACAGCAGTAATATACTGAAATAACTTTAAATTAATTAGAAATCAACTTTTCCAATATTTCTTTCTTTCGTTTGGTGGTGCCAGAGAACTCAGACATGCAAACTAAATATTCTACCTGTAAGTTTCATCTCTGTCCCACCTAAATATTTTATTATAAAGTATTTGATTATACTTTATAAAGAGCATGGAGACAAGAAGAGTCCCTGAACAGCAGCTAGGTTTGACTCCAACTCCCACAAATATTTGTTAAAATACTTCAAGGATTAAAAATTAAAAAAAAAAAAAAAAAAAAAAAAAAAAGACTTGGGCCCGGAGAGATAGCACAGCAGCCGATCCAGGACCAAAGGTGGTTGGTTTGAATCCCGGTGTCCTATATGGTCCCCCGTGCCTGCCAGGAGCTATTTTTGAGCAGACAGCCAGGAGTAACCCCTGAGCAATGCCGGGTGTGGCCCAAAAACCAAAAAAAAAAAAAAAAGACTTATAAGCAGTATGAAAGAGTTTGGAATATAACGATAAGCTAAATTTGGGCCAGAGAGATAGCACAGCAGTAGGGTGTTTGCCTTGCACACAACCAAACCTGGATGGACCCGAGTTTGATTCTTGGGATCCCATATGGTTCCACCCCCCCCCCCAAGCCTGCCAGGAGTGATTTCTTAGAGCCACCAGGTGAGACCCCCCCCCAAAATAAAATAAATAAATTCAATTTTTCTACAAAGAAGAATAACTGGGGTCAGAGAGAGAGTACAAGATAGGGTGCTTGCCTTTACACAGCCAATCTAGGTATTAGGTATGATCCTGGTTACTCAATATTCCCCTCAAACCCACTTGGAAAGATCCCTGAACACCATTCATTGGCCCAAATATCAAACCAAGAACCCCCACAACTATTCTATGCAAATAGAACATTGCTCAGAAAATGTACTATAATCTGTTGTCTTGGGGACACTCTTAGTCTTGTCTGTTTCTGATTAATGAAAGGCAAAGAAATTTTATCATAGAAAAGGAAAGCAAACTTAACAAGTATGTTAAAAAATAAAAATTCTGGGCCCGGAGAGATAGCACAGCGGCGTTTGCCTTGCAAGCAGCTGATCCAGGACCAAAGGTGGTTGGTTCGAATCCCGGTGTTCCATATGGTCCCCCGTGCCTGCCAGGATCTATTTCTGAGCAGACAGCCAGGAGTAACTCGAAGATTCTGGACCGGAGCAATGGCACAGTGGTAGAGCATTTGCCTTGAACACGCTGACCCAGGACAGACTGCGGTCCGATCCCCGGCATCCCATAAAGTCCCCGAGCCAGGAGCTGAGCTCAGAGCCAGGAGTAGTGCGTCACTGGATGTGGCCCCAAAACAAAAACCAACTCCTTTAAAAGGAAGACCACTTTCTATGTTTTTTGGTATTTATCTGTTTTTTTTTTGTTTTTTTTTTTTTGGTTTTTGGGCCACACCCTGTGACGCTCAGGGGTTACTCCTGGCTATGCGCTCAGAAGTTGCTCCTGGCTTCTTGGGGGACCATATGGGACGCCGGGGGATCGAACCGCGGTCCGTCCTAGGCCAGCGCAGGCACCTTACCTCCAGCGCCACCGCCCGGCCCCTTTTTTTTGTTATTTTTTGGGTGACATTTGGCAGAGCTCAGGGGTTACTCCTGGCTCTACACTCAGAAATCCCTCTGGCAGGCTCGAGGGACCATATGGAATGCCGGGATTCAAACCACCGTCCTTCTACAAGCAAGGCAATGTGCTACCTCCATATGCTATCTCTCCACTAAATTGTTTGGAAGCAGAAGTCTTTTTTTTTTGGGGGGGGGCCCACACCCGGCGGTGCTCAGGGGTTACTCCTGGCTGTCTGCTCGGAAATAGCTCCTGGCAGGCATGGGGGACCATATGGGACACCTGGATTTGAACCAACCACTTTAGGTCCTGGATCGGCTGCTTGCAAGGCAAACACCACTGTGCTATCTCTCCTGGCCGGAAGCAGAAAAGTCTTATAGTATACCTAGATAGGTATTCCTAGCCCCTAGGCATTAGTAAAGAGACACTAAAATATAACCTCTAAAATTCCTAGAAAGAATAATCACAGCTTTTTTGTTGGGGGGGGGGGGGCAGGCTTGGGACCACACCTGATGGCGCTCAGGGGTTACTCCTGGCTCTAAGCTCAAAATTACCCCTAGGAGGCTTGGGAGACCATCTAGAATGCTGGGGAATCAAACTTGGGTTGGCCACTTACAAGTCTGATCTGCTGTACTATCGCTTAGCCCTGCACCCTGAAGTGCTCAAAGCTTACTTCAAAGGGGACCACATACTATGCCAGGTATTCCATCAGTCAGTGATCCAACCTATGATTGCTACCTCACCAGTCCCTAAAAACACTTATGAAAAATTAAGTTATGTGCCCATCCAGTCAATTAAAATCTAATTATTTGGGCCAGAGAGACCCTGATTAGATCTATGGCATTACATACAGACCACCCCCAGAAACATTAAACACTTAACTAGGAGTAAACCCTGAGCACCACCAAACGTGAGAAAGGAAAAAAATCAAGTCTTTGCTACAGTAAATAATCAGACTTTTGTACCACATCCAGTAGTGCTCAGAACTTACTTTTATCTCTATATTCAGGAGACCATTTATGGTATAGGGTGCGATGGCAAAAACCTGTGGCACGCAAAGGCCTTGCAGCTGCACGCTGGAAGGTCCACAATTAATAAATCTATAAAATTTATAGTTTTTAGATACTAAAATCTTGTTATTAAGGTTTAATTGACGTGCTGGTATTTTGAGGAAATTCTTTGGTTTTGTGCAGCAGTTTGAGCACTCAGGCTCAAAAACGTTAGCCATCTAAGGCCGGAGAGATAGCATGCAGGTAAGGTGTTTGCCTAGCATGCAGAAGGATGGTGGTTCAAATCCCGGCATCCCATATGGTCCCCCATGCCTGCCAGGAGCAATTTCTGAGCAGAGAGCCAGGAATAACCCGAGTGCTGCCAGGTGTGACTCAAAAGTCAAAAAAAAAAAGAAAGGTTAGCCATCTGAGGCCTGGAGAAATAGTATTGAGGTAAGGTGTTTGCCTTTCATGCAGAAGGTCGGTGGTTCGAATCCCAGCATCCCATATGGTCCCCTGAGCCTGCCAGGAGTGATTTCTGAGCATAGAGCCAGAAGTAACCCCTGAGCACTACTGAGTGTGAACCCAAAAAGCCATCACTGGTATAGAGGGATCAAATCCATGTGCAGGGCAAGTGCCTAATAACTTGTACACACACTGGTCCCTAGACTCGTGTTATTTAAAGTCACATAAAATATTATGTATTGGGGCCAGAGATATAGCATGGAGGTAGGGCGTTTGCCTTTCAAGCAGGTCATCGGTTCGAATCCCAGCATCCCATATGGTCCCCATGCCTGCCAGGAGCAATTTCTGAGCACGGAGCCAGGAGTAACCCCTGAGCATTGCCGGGTGTGACCCAAAAACCACACACACATAAAAAAAAAATATGTATTAGGAGTATTTTACTTCACAATTAAGATGTACCTGTGGACAAAAAAGTAAACCCAAGGGACGGCGCGGTGGCGCTAGAGGTAAGGTGTCTGCCTTGCCAGAGCTAGCCTAGAACGGACCGCGGTTTGATCCCCCGGCGTCCCATATGGTCCCCCAAGCCAGGAGCAACTTCTGAGTGCATAGCCAGGAGTAACCCCTGAGCGTCACAGGGTGTGGCCCAAAAACCAAAAAAAAAAAAAGTAAACCCAAGTCTTCTTAATTATTTTTCAAATTTGATTAGTTTTGGGGCAGAAGCAATAGCACAGCAGGGAAACTTAGGTTCGATATATGGCATCCCGTATGGTTCCCTCAGACAGCCAGGAATGATTTTTGAGTGTAGAGCCAGAAGTAACCCGAGTGCAACTGAGTGTGGCCCACAAATCAAATAATTTAAAAATAAAACTCACAATAAAACACACACACACACATTAGATTCCAGCCTGGGTATCTCTCTGCCCCTGCCTCATCTATTTGAAAAACCTAATGACACCAAGATTTGCCTGTTCTATGAACTATTCTTTCAACTATGATGCTTAAAACTTTTTTCTCTCATCTTCCCAAATAAACTGTCTTTCAAAGTTTATAACATCAACTATAATAACTAAGCACAAGATGTGAGGGTGATCTGGCTGTGACATCTGTCACCCCATTGATCGCCAGGGTTGATTCAGCTGATATGGCTAGGTGTCCCCTTTCTCCCTCACCGCTCCATGTGTGTCCCTCCCCGAATAGTGACCATTCAAGTCGAGAGTATACAAGGTATCTGTGCTCCCCTGCTAGAACCTCCAATCAAGCTCAGAAGGTCCATTTGTAGGAGAATGTAAGGTGGTCAAGCTTCCAAGACTCCAGACACAGGCTCAGCGGCCTTCCTTAAAAAAAAAAAAACAAAAAACCCTAAGCACAATGACTTTTTTTTTTTGGTTTTTGAGCCTCACTGGCAGCACTCAGAAATCACTTCTGGCAGGCTTTGGGGACCATATGGGATGCCGGGATCGAACATGGGTCTGTCCCAGGTCATCTGCATGCAAGACAAATGCCTTACAGTTGTGCTATCTCGCTCTGGCCCTAAGCACAATGACTTTAAAAACAGATTAATGGGGGGGCTGGAGAGATAGAATAGAGGTAAAACACTTGCCTTGCATGCAGAAGGTCAGTGGTTCTAATCCCAGCATCCCATATGGTCCCCCGAGCCTGCCAGGAGCGATTTCTGAGCTCAGAGCCAGGAGTAACCCCTGAGCGCTGCCGGGTGTGACCCAAACACCACCCCCAAAAAGGATTACTTAGGGGACTGGAGTGTACAGTGGGGAGGGCACTTGCCTTACCTGCAATTGACCGAGGTTTCAATCTTTAGCATCCCATTGATCTCCCAACCCTACCAAATACAGATCTGAGTGGCATCTGACACCCCCCCCAAAAAAATATCGAAGAAAAAAAAGAGGCCGAAACAATAGTATAGTCTAGCATCAGTCTAGTTCTTGGCACGTTCATCCTCCAAACCTTATGGTCTCTGGAGGCCTCCAGGAGTAAGTGCTAAGAACCATGGGGTGTGGCCCAAAACATAAAAGAAAAAAGAATTAGAGGCCAGACAGACCTCGGTTCGATCCCCGGCATCCCATGTGGTCCCCCAAGACAAGAGCGATTTCTGAGTGTACAGCCAGGCGTAACCCCTGAGCATCACCAGGTGTGGCCCAAAAACAAAAACAAAACAAAAAAAATTATTTTGATTGGGATACAGGTTATGTTATCTACTGGCTGGAGAAGTCTTTGACACCATTCCCTCAACTATAAAAAAATTTCAAGGGGCCGGGAAGGTGGCGCTAGAGGTAAGGTGTCTGCCTTACAAGCGCTAGCCACCGGCGTCCCATATGGTCCCCCCAAGCCAGGGGCGATTTCTGAGCACATAGCCAGGAGTAACCCCTGAGCGTCAAACGGGTGTGGCCCAAAAACCAAAAAAAAAAAAATATTTCAAAACGGGCCGGAGAGATAGCATGGAGGTAAGGCATTGCCTTTCATGCAGAAGGTCGGTGGTTCGAATACTGGCAATCCATATGGTCCCCAAGCAGGCCAGGAGTGATTTCTGAGCGTAGAGTCAGGAGTGTGAACGCTGCCAGGTGTGATTAAAAAAAAAAATACTACTTCAGAAGAATAAATCAACAAAACGTACCAGTCATTCCTTATAGAATGTTGACAATTAACTGAATATAATTTAGCAAAGATAAAGGAAAAAACAAGGACAAGTGAGCCAGGGATAACACAACAGGTAGGATGCTTTCTTACACAGGGCCAAGCAGGATTTGTGATCCTCTATGGTTCGTGAGCACCACCAGGATTGATTCCTCAGTGCAGAGCCAGTAGTAACTCCAGAACACTGCTGGGTGAGGCCCAAACACCCTCCCCCGCCCAAAAAAAAAAAAAAGAAAAACAGTCAATTCACTCACTTGCTAGAACTGTTTAACTGTGCATTATGAATTAGGGAAAAGAAAGATCCCACTACAGAAGGGTCTATATATACTCTATATACTATAGTATACTAAAAGGATACTGACACTTTGATGAGGTAGGGAAATACTAATCTCTAAAAACAAATATTTACACTCTAGTAATCTAATTTTAAAGGGAAAAAGGCTAACTAATAATTAAAATAAAAATGAGGGAGCTGGTGCTGGGGCCAGAGCAGTGGCGCAAGCGGTAGGGCGTCTGCCTTGCATGCGCTAACCCTAGGAGTCCTATATGGTCCCCCAAGCCAGGAACGATTTCTTAGTGCATAGCCAAGAGTGTCACCGGGTGTGGCCCCCAAAATAAAAAGTACACCAAATTTCATTTGCCAACTTCTTAAAACGGTTGAACATGTCCTTAGTCAAGTGTTGGACAAATTAAGAAAAACAGTAAAGAGAATTCAAGATAAAAAACTTTCTATCAAATTTACTTACTCTATAGATACCAGTTTTTCATACTCAAATGCAACTGAAAGAATATTTACACAAACATGCAAAATTTTCTGACTATGGTAAGATCTCTCCCACCTTGGTAAGGCCCATTAAGTAATGATGCCAAAACAAACAAAAATAAACGACTGGTTCATAAATTTTATAAAGCACTTTAAGTGTTTTTCTGTAGAACTATCTAAATCAGTTCAATAGTTTACAAAAAAAACTACAGGAATGGAGAAAAAAAAACCTTTGTGTTAAAAAAATTGTAAGCTGACAAGTTAAAACTGATATTAAACCGGAAAGAGTGCCCAGGGGTAACAAGTTTGCCTTGCATGCAGCTGATTCGCATCCCGGCAACCCATATGGTCCCCCGAGCCTGCCAGGAGTTATTTCTGAGCACAAAGCCTGAGCGCCGCCGGTGTGACCCCAAAAAACAAATACAACTGATAGTACAGGAAAGATGAGTTAGTTTTTATTCACAACTAGCATTTTCTCATTTTTATCTTTAAAGCAGAAAATTGAAACTCTGGCACTGAAACTGAAATCCACCACTTTTGGTTTCTAATTTATGCCGTTTTGTTTTCAGCCAACCATCTACACCTAATGGTTTGAAAAAAAAAAAAAAGAGAAGCTTTTGTTCCAAAGGGCACAACCATCAAGTCTCTCCGAAACTAGTTTATCACTGCCTCACTCGCTCGTAAGAAAAGTCCCAAATTTCCGAGAATCGTGTGTGTGTGTGTGTGTGTGTGTTTAAATTTTTCCGGGTGAGCAAATGCGACCCAATGGCAACAAGCAGCATTTCCACCGGGCTGACAGACTAACCTCAAAACTAGAGACGCTAATACAGCCGATTCCCAACACCAAGAGCAACAACCAAAACAAGAAGCCACCACCTCCTTTCTCCCGGTAAACTTGGGAGGAAGCAAACTCCTGAAGCTTCCTTCACCTTTGGTTTCGGACGCTGCGTGGGGAGAGACTGAGAAGCCACCAAGGCAAGACAACAGCTCAAGTTTATCCATAGGAGAAACTAAGGAAAAGGGAAAAAAAAAAAAACCTGAAGACAAGTGAACCTAAATACTCAAGTCACCGAAGCTCCTAGAGCACTTCCCTAAGATCCAGCCATTTTAGGTTCGCTGCAGCCTCACCACGTGAAAATGCAGATTTTCGACTTTTTTCTTTAAAAAAAAAAAAAAAGGGGGGGTGTGTGGGGGAGTTGACTCGTTAAAACACTTGGCCAGCGACCAGCCAAGGGGGTGTGGGGAAGAGGAGCGAGACGAGGCTTGGAAAGAAACGAAAACACCCCGAAAGCGAGAAGGTGGAGGGAGTCCAGTAAGCTTTCTTCCCAAAAAGTCTCCAACCTGGGAACTTGCACGAGGTTTTGGGGTCGCCACTTCCATTTAGACTTGCACTTCCATTTTTTTTTCCGTCTTGAGGAGGAGGGGAAGAAGAAAAAAAAAACTAAAGAAAAAAAAAAGGGGGGGAGGATGACTAAAATTTAAAAGAGGGAAGGAAGAAAATAATTTAAATAAAACGTTGACTTAAATTTGAGGGAGGGAAGAAATAAAAAAAAAATTTTTTTAAAGCCCTTAATAAGATCTAGTCGGCCCAGCACGGAGCATTCGGAGCGTCCGCCTGGAGAGGAGCCCGAGAGCCGCAGGTGAGCGCAGCCGACCCGCGAGCCAAGTTCAAGTGGAAGCGGAGGAGCGCTCGCCACCCCCAACCCCCAGGGCTCCGCTTCCGGCTCCTTCCGGTCGGCGACTCGAGACGAGACGCTCGAGCGAGCAACCACCTGTGTGTGTCGCGTGTGAAAAGCTGCTCGCAACTACTTTTCGCTCAGCCGGACGCGGCCGGTTGAAGCCAGCGGCGGGCGGAGTCTCCCCCCCCCCGCCCGCCCGCACCGGCGCGGACTCCCCCCTCCCCACTCACCGGGAGGGGCTTCAGCTCGGGGGGGGGGGTCCGGACGCCGCGTCGGAGGGAGGGAGCGTTTTCCTCAAGGAGCCAGAGCAGCCCACACACGCACTCATACACACACACTCACACACACACAACCATAACAAAGATCGCCCCAAAATGGCTGCCCGGCCCACACCGTGCCCGGGAGGGGCCGAGCGGGGCCAAGGGGAGGGGGAGGGCCAAGGGGGCGGGGCCAACCCCGCCTCACACACGCCCACCGACTCGCCACGCCCCCCACCAGATGACCCCGCCCACCGGAGCGCACGCGCCTGCGCAGAAGGGCCTTTCGGGGAGTGCCCCTCCCCCTGCCCCCGGCGCCGCCGGTTCCCCCACGCCGCCGCCGCCGCCAACGTTCGACCCGGAAAACGGCCGTTGTTTTTTTTTTTTAAGCCCCGCCCCCAACCCCCTCAGGTTTTGCTCGGCGCGTGGTCGCTGCCTTCCTTCCTCACGCGGCCGCGGAGGGGGAAGGAGGGAGGGAGGGCAGCAGTTTGTTATTAAGCTCCTCTTTCTCACTCGGATTCGGGCGCGCGGACTGTGGCCTGTGTGTGCACCTCTTTCTTTTTCTTTCCTGCCCCGAACCCGGATACTTTTTTTTTTTCACCCTCCCCCGCCAAGTACCGAATGCCGCTCCGCTTCGGGAGGTTCCGAGCCCTTCCGCAGCTTTTGCTCCTTCAGCCTCGCTTCACGTGCGCGCGCGTCCAGACTCCACTTCCCAGCGGGCCCCTCGGCGGGCTTCTGGGGGCTCGCGCGGCCGGTCCGACGCGCTACTCGCTGCGACTGGGGGCCCCGCCCCCAGTCGGCGTCACGTGACGCCCTGGCCACGCCCCCGCCGGGGCCCAAAGGCGGTTGGTCGGATCTGGAGTCTCTCATTGGCCAGCGGCGCCCGAAGGAGGCGGAGCTGCTAGAAGGAGGAAATGAGGGCAAAACCGACGCTTTCCACTCAGTTGCTCTTGGCCAAGAGTTTAGTTTGCAGATGCCGTGCCAGCCCTGCCCGTCTCACGGGAAGGAAGTGCAGCCTTACGTATATAAAGATGGGCCGGCCGCCAGGAAGCCAGATTGATCTCAAATCCGGAGGAATGATGACATTGGCCTTCCTGGGCTCCTTAAGCTGTCCTGTTGATTTGCTTCAGAAATGGGCTTAGATACTAAGCCTGGTGCTGTTTCCTGAGGCCCAGAGGAGGGAAGGGACCTTCCCAAGGTCAAATCTAAGACCAAAGATAAAGAGGAGAAGGAATGATCAAAGTTGTGCCAGACCAGGGTCCCACTTTTCTTTTTCTTTTTAATGAAAGTGAAAATCTGTGTCCTGTGCTTTTTGGTTTTTTTGTTTGTTTGTTTTAACTAAGTTTCCAGATCATCAAAGAGAATTGAAAGTAAAGTAGGATTATTACTTTTTTTTTTTTGGAGCCACACTTGACATTCTTCGCCGGGAGTCGCTTCTGGTTGGGATTGCTGGTGGGATCATGATGCGTTCAGCGCTTTTGCACTCTCTCTAGTCCCTACTATTTATTTAATTTAAAGTAATAATAGTTTGCCTCGTCCATTCTAGAAATCGATAGCCCTTTGCAGAGAATGAGCTCCAGAGATGGCAAGCATGCCCTCTGGCTCATTCACACACAAAAACTCCAAATCTCTCCAAACTTTCTTCCGCCACCAGTTACGGTTTCAGTAGTTGCATTCGACTTTCCCGAGCTCTGTCGGACGCTAGTTAGCTAGCGTCTAACTCTAGAATACAGAAAGAAGGAAGCTTCGATATCCTAAGTTCTCAGTGGGCTTAAGAAGTTAAAAATCGCTTCAACCGAAAGCCGACTTTCGTAGGAACCAAGAAACCCGGGTCGAGTCCCCACCCGGACACACTTTCTTGCGGGTCTCGGGAAGTGGCCGTTCCGCTTCGGTCGCCGGAAGTGGCTTCCCCGGGCACCTGGGTCCTCGCGAAGCTCAGCTTTCTGGCGTTTCCAGGCGCGATCATGGCAAGTATGTAGAGCGTAGGTGCCACATGATGCCAGTTGGAAATGGGGGGGGGGCACCAAACTGAAAGCCCGCGGACGCTGTCAGGCAACACGTCCGGCGCAGTCTTGTGCCCAGACTCCGCCCATTTATTTTCCCGTTGCTGCTGCCGTGTTGCATTTTGCGACGGTGTGTAAAAAAGTTGGAGACGGGGGCCGGAGAGAGAGCATGAAGGTAAGGCGTTTGCCTTGCGTGCAGAAGGACGGTGTTTTGAATCCCGGCATCCCATATGGTCCTCCGTGTCTGCCAGGAGCGATTTCTGAGCGTGGGGCCAGGAGGAACCCCTGAGCGCTGCCGGGTGTGACCCAAAAACAAACAAACAAACAAGTTGGAGACAGTTGAAAAGATGAGCTTGTTCACCCTGAGCCTTGGCCATTAGTGATCTCGCCTGTTGCTGCTCCTGGGCTTGAGGGTTTGTCAAACACCTTTCGCTCGAGCCTTGGAAAGCACGTGACTGCTTAGAGTCCTTACTGGGTGGAAGAAATGATTTCTCAATGGTTTGGTATGCCCTTAGGCAGCTGATTTTGAACTAAGGTGGGCCTTGCTGAAAGTGTGTTGATATGTAGGAGGTGTTTACGGGTGACATCTACGATCTACTCAAGAGGTTCACCAAGGCTCCTTGTTTGTTTCTTTGGGGGATAAGGGTTCTTTCGGGGTTCACTTTCAGCTATCATCAGGGCTTACTCTTTTCTTGTGTTCAGGGGTCTTTCCTGGTGGTGCTCAGCTGAGCCAGAATTGAATCAGAGTCAGCTGCTTTGCAAGGTATGTTCATTAACCCACTATTAAGTGGTTCCATCATTTCTTCATGTATAGAATAAAGACATCCCTAGGGCTTCAACAGTATTTTTTAACCATTCATTCACGTGTAAAATGGAATAACTAATATCTTTGTCTACTTATGTAGTGACAGGGACATTTCTCAGCTCTTTATATGTGTCACCTCATTTAATTCTTACAACCCCATGAAGTAACTGGAAGTAATTACTATAATTCTTATTTCAAAGATGAGCCTTATCATAATAAGATTTTATAGATTTTTCCAAATCACACAGCTATTAGGGCCAGAGTTATAGTAAGGTGGGTTGGGCACTTGCTTTGCATGAAGCCAACCTGGGTTTAATTCCCAACACCCCATATGGTCCCCAAGTCCTACCAGGAGTGACCTCTTTGCTAAGCTAGGAATAAAATTTGAGGACTCAGGTGTGGAACCCTAATATCAAACAAAAAAAAAATCACACAGCTATTAAGTGTGTGGAGGCCAGGCTTTCAGCCCAGTTTGTTTTTTTTTTTTTTGGTTTTTGGGTCACACCCTGTGACGCTCAGGGGTTACTCCTGGCTATGAGCTCAGAAGTTGCTCCTGGCTTCTTGGGGGACCATATGGGACGCCGGGGGATCGAACCGCGGTCCGTCCTAGGCTAGCGCAGGCAAGGCAGGCACCTTACCTCCAGCGCCACCGCCCAGCCCCCTTTCAGCCCAGTTTGAATTCACAGTATGTACTTTAAATTAATAGTTGTACTCTCAATACAAAATTGATACTGCATGGCTGGAGAGAGAGCACAGCAGGCAGGGTGCTTGTCTTTTTTTTTTTTTTTTTTTTGGTTTTTGGGTCACACCAGGCAGTGCTCAGGGGTTATTCCTGGCTCCAGGCTCAGAAATTGCTCCTGGCAGGCACGGGGGACCATATGGGACGCTGGGATTCGAACCGATGACCTCCTGCATGAAAGGCAAACGCTTTACCTCCATGCTATCTCTCCGGCCCCAGGGTGCTTGTCTTACATGAAGCTGACCCAGACTTGCTGTCTGGCATCCTATATGGTTCCATGACCACTGCCAGGAGTAGTTTCTGAGTATAGAGCCAGGAGTAACCCCTGAGCATCACTGGATATGGGTCAAAAAAAACCTGATATATTAAATTATGCCCCAAAATAGATAACAGAAAAGAGCATGACCTTCGGATTTTTCAGTATTCTTAGGTTTGTTTTTTTTTTTGTTTTTGGTTTTTGGGCCACACCCGGCGGTGCTCAGGGGGTTACTCCTGGCTGCCTGCTCAGAAATAGCTCCTGGCAGGCACGGGGGACCATATCGGACACCGGGATTCCAACCAACCACCTTTGGTCCTGGATCGGCTGCTTGCAAGGCAAACGCCGCTGTGCTATCTCTCCGGGCCCAGTATTTTATTTTTAAGATTTCCTTTTTTATGTGAGCCACACCCTGCTGGCTGGAATCAGAGATATAGGGACTACTACATTCAAGGTGATACATAGCAGAAGTACAAGCTTTGGTGCAGAGTACATTCAAGGTGAGCTTGGCAAAAGTTCTGTCCCAGCAGTGGTTATACCTACGGTACCCCTGCTAGGTATGGGGTGGATAGGGTGGGCTCATTGACTAAGTATAGAGCTCATGTTAAATGAGTGGTTTTCCATGGGAGTTATCTGCCTGGCCCTTTAGCAGTATTTCTGTTTTGGGGGCGCTACACCTTGTGGTGCTCAGGAATCACTACTGGCAGTGCTCAGGATGATATAGGCTGCCAAGATTGAACCTGGGATGAACATCCAAGGCAAGTACCCTACTCACTCTATTCCCTTGACCTTTAGTTTTTGGGTTTTGATTTTTTGTTTTGTTTTGTTCTGGTTTTTGGGCCACACCTGGAGGTGATTTTCAGGGGTTACTCCAGGCTATGTGCTCAGAAATTGCTCCTGGCTTGGGGGGACCATATGGGACACGGGGATCGAACTGCGATCTGTCCTAGGCTAAAGCCGGCAAGCCAGGCGCCTTACCACTCTGCGCCACTACTCTGGCCCCGACAGACATTATTTTCAAGGCCAGAGAGATAGTACAGGGTGAGTAAGACATTCACCTTAGACACAGCTTTCCAGGTTCAATCCTTGGTAGCATATATGTTCCCCAGTCTCTTCCAGGAGTGATCCTTGAGTATAGACAAGACTAACCCAAAAACAAAAAAAGAATTGCATTGTTTAGGGGGCTGGAAAGATAATACAGCAGGTAAGACACTAGTCTTGCACATGGCTGACCCATGTTCAATCCTCAGCACCCCATATTCTCTAAGCCCACCAACAATGATCCCTGAACATGGAGCCAACAGTAAGCCCTCATACCATAGTTGTGGCCCAAAGACAGAAACAAACAAAAACAGGGTTGGAGAGATAATATGTAAGGTAAGGCACTTGTCTTGAACATGGTTGAGCTGGGTTCAACCTCAGGCATTCCATATGGTTTCCCAAACTCCACTCGGAGTAATATCTGAGTGTATAATCAGGAGTAACCCCTGAGCATTTAGGAGTTGGCTCACAAAAAAAAGGGGGGGGGAGGCTGAAGATGGCACAGCCGTAGGGTGTTTGCCTTGCATGCAGAAGGATAGTGGTTTGAATCCCAGCATCCCATATGTTCCCCCAAGTCTTCTGGGGGCAATTTCTGAGCATAGAGCCAGGAGTAGCTCCTGAGCACTGCTGGGATGCCCCCCCCCCAAAAAAAAAAAAAAACATAAAACCAAAAACAAAAGATATGGCTTTCAAAGAAATGAATTCTCAGGAATTAATTTTTTTTTGGGGGGTCACACATCCAGCACTGCTCAGGGGTTATTCCTGGCAGGCTCCAGGGACCATATGGGGTGCTGGGATTTGAACCACCATCCTTCTGCATCTAAGGCAAACGCCTTACCACTGTATTATCTCTTCGGCCCCAGGAATTAATTTTTTTTTTTTTTTTTTGGTTTTGGGCCACACCCGGTGGTGCTCAGGGGTTACTCCTGGCTGTCTGCTCAGAATTAGCTCCTGGCAGGCACGGGGGACCATATGGGACACCGAGATTCGAACCAACCACCTTTGGTCCTGGATCGGCTGCTTGCAAGGCAAATGCCGCTGTGCTATCTCTCCGGGCCCGGAATTAATTTTTTTTTTTTTTTTTTTTTTTGGATTTTGGGCCATACCCGGCATTGCTCAGGGATTACTCCTGGCTGTCTGCTCAGAAATAGCTCCTGGCAGGCACGGGGGACCATATGGGACACCGGGATTCGAACCAACCACCTTTGGTTCTGGATCGGCTGCTTGCAAGGCAAACACCGCTGTGCTATCTCTCCGGGCCCCGGAATTAATTTTTTTAATTACAAATAAGTGACTGATGAAATAGCTTAAATGTGCTGTATACTTATTATGTTAAAACCCTGGCTTTGTTGAAAACCAGGCAGCTCATGGTCCCATACCCTGAACACTTTTCGGGACTGCCAGACCCCTATCAGGAGTAGCCCCACCCCCAACTATTCAAGTATGTTATTAAAACAAAAGGCATTATATGGTCTCCTGTGTACGGCCAGGAGTGATTCCTGAGTACAGAGCCAGGAGTAATCCCTGAGTACCATCAGGTATGGCCAAAACCAAAAAGTAATTATTTAAAAAAATTTATTTTTGGGCCCGGAGAGATAGCACAATGGCGTTTGCCTTGCAAGCAGCCGATCCAGGACCAAAAGGTGGTTGGTTCGAATCCCGGTGTCCCATATGGTCCCCCGTGCCTGCCAGGAGCTATTTCTGAGCAGACAGCCAGGAGTAACCCCTGAGCAACGCCGGGTATGGCCCAAAAACCAAAAAAAAAAAAAAAAATTTTTTTTGAGCCGGAGCGATAGCACAGTGGTAGGGTGTTTGTCTTACACACGGTCAATCCTGGACAGATCCAGGTTTCAATCCCTGGCATCCCACATGGTTCCCAAAGCCTGCCAAGAGTAACCCCTGAGCACTACTGGGTATTGCCCAAAAACTTAAAAACAATTTTTTTCTTTTTAATAATGTAGAACATTGAGTAAATGAAGTAACATCATGTATTTTTTTGTTTCACAGCAATCTGCTTCTCTGATTCAGATCATCTCTCTATATAATATATTAATCAAAACTGTTTGACATCGTTTTTTTAGCAAGATTTTCAATAACATACAGTATGCTTCATTTCATCCAAAAATTTTCTCAGGCATCTTCCAAGGTAAGTTATTCACCACATATTTGAATCTATTTTCTGGTATTGCTTAACTGGAATAATTGCAGGAAAAAGAAGATGAAACTTCATATCCTCATTTATTCTGTTGAGTAATACTAAAATAATTTAATATTTAGTAATACTGTTTAGTAATACTAAAATATTTTAATATATCAAGTGGTAAATTCTACTTTTTTTTTTTTTTGGGTCACACCTAGCAGAACTCAGGGGTTGGTTACTCCTGGCTCTATGCTCAGAAATTGCTCCTGGCAGGCTCAGGGGACCATATGGGATGCTGGGATTCAAACCACCTACTTTCTGCATGGAAGGCAAACGCCTTACCTCCATGCTATCTCTCCGGCTCCGTTAAGTGGTAAATTCTAAAGTGAACTATCAAGCAGAAAAGTGTTGCAGTGTCAACAACAGGGCCAGATATCGTAGATCAGGTAGAGTATTACCTTGCATTCGGCACACCCAGATCTGATGGTCCCCGTACCACTGCCAGTAATGATCCTTTTTTTAATTTGATTTTCTATTTTTGGTTTTTCAGTCATACCCAGTTGTGATCAGAGGTTAATCCTGGCTCTGTACTCAGAAATTACTCTTGAGAGGCTCAGAGTAACAGCACAGTGGGTAGGGCACTTGCCTTGCATGCAGCCAACCCAGGTTCAATCCCTGGCATCTCGAATGGTTCCCCGAGCCTGCCTTTTTTTTTTTTTTTTTTTTTTTGGTTTTTGGGTCATATCTGGCTTCACTCAGGCTCTATGCTCAGAAATCACTCCTGGCAGACTCAAGGAACTATATGGGATGTCGGGATTCAAACCAATGTCCTTCTGCATGCAAGGCAAACACCCTACCTGCATGCTATCTCTCCGCCTCCTGCCAGGAGTGATTTCTAAACACAGCCAGGAGTAACCTCTGAGTGCTGCCACGTATGGTTCCTCCCCTCGGAAAAAAAAGAAAAGAAATTACTCCTGGTTGGCTCAGGAGACCATATGGGATGCCAGGAATCCAAACCTGGGTCTGCTGCATCAAGAGAGATAACCCACTCTGTTCTATCACTCTAGCCCTATTTGTTTTGGCTTTGATTTTTTTGAGTCAGACCCAGCCTGCTCACTTACTCCTGGCTCTGTGCTCAGAGATCATTCCTGGCCAGTACCCACCCCCCAAAAAAAGGGGGAAAAAGACAAAAGTGTTAGGAAGCACAGTGGATAGGGTGTTTGCCTTGCACACACTGACCCAGGTTTAAACCTTGCATCCCATATGGTCCCCTGAGCCTGTCAGGAGTGATCCCTGAGCAGAGCTGAAGTAATTCTAAGCACCAATGGGTGTGGCCCTCTAAAAAAATAAAAGACAAGGAATTATGAAAAGTGTGTAATCTGAGGCTGGGGCTCAGTGGTAGAGCACATTGGTTTTTGAGCCAGACCTGACTTTTCTCAGGAATCAAATCTGGGTCTGCCACATGAATATGGACATGTCCTGTACTGTCTTATCTCTCTACTCTGTGTACAGCACTTTTTTTTTAACATGACCCAAGTTCAGTCACTAACACTACACAAACAAAGATGTGTGATTTATAAAGAAAAATTAGAAGTTTATTGGTTGGTTTGGGGTTACACATGACTGTTCTCAGGGCTTACTCCTGACTCTGCACTTAGGAATCACTCCTGATGAGACTTGGAACCATATGGAGTGCAAGGGATCAAACCACTTGCAAGGTAAGCACTCTACCCACTGTACTATGCCTCTGGCTTCTATAAAGCAAAGTTGGAAGACAGATTATGTTCCTCGAGTTAAAATCTTTTACCAGTATTAATGCTCTTTCTTTTGCAATATATAAATAGAAGAGGCCATATAGAAGGGAAAATAACTAAATCTCAGGTTCAAGTCTTTTTACCTTTCCTCCTTCAATTATTTATCTTTGGAATAATACTGATAGACTGACACAAAATCACTGTTCCCTTCTCCATCTACTTCTCCTTTTCTCCCTCTTTCCCCCCCCCCCCCCCCCGCTGTCTCTTGTGGTCCTTACTTTGGGTTGTATTTGCACATATGCTTGACAGAGGTTTTACTCCTTTAGTAGTGGTGTTCAGACACTTTCCATATTTTGTATCTGGTTTTTTGGAGGGATTTTTGTTTTTGTTTTTGTTTTTGCTTTTTTGTTTTTTGGGCCACAAGTGGCGATGCTCAGAGGTTACTCCTAGCTCTGCGCTCAGAAATCACTCCTGACTCAGGAGACCAGATGGAATGCTGTGGATGGAATCCGTGTCCGTCCTGGGTCAGCTGCATACAAGGCAAACACCCTACTGCTGTGCTACCACTCCGGTCTGTGTATTTTGGTTTTTTGGGTCCATGTATTTTGTGTCTGTGTACATGTATTTGTGTTTAGTGTCAGATCAAACACAAGCATTTCATGCATGAAGATAAGTGCTCTACTGCTAAGTGACATCCATGGCCTAATTCCCTCTTGCATAACCTGGTTGTGTTCTCTGGCATTTGAGGTCTTGGCTCATGTCTTTATTTGCATTAGTCACTGGTCACACACTTTAGTAAGAGTGCTTGCACTCACCTTACTGATGGGCCAGATCTTTGCTTGTTATTAGGCTGGGGATTCCAGAACTGCTAGGACCAAGCTTTGGCACATGAGGGCAGAAGGAGGAATCAAACTTGTGCCTTAATACTTGCAAAAGAGATGCTGCTTTTCCTCTTATTTTTTCAAATTCCATTTCTTGTCTTTGTTTTTGGGCCAACCCAGCAGTGGGCAGGGGTTACTCCCAGCTCTGTGTTCAGAAATTGCTCCTGGCGGGCTTAGGGGACCCATCCTGGCTCAGCCCAGTGCAAGGCAAATGCCCTACTAATGTGCTATCCCTCCGGCTCCATCCCTTTCTCTTCTTTTTTTTTCTTGGTTCACAGCTGGCAGCACTCGGGTTACTCCTGGCTCTGTACTCAGAAATTGCTCCTGGCAGGCTCAGGGGACCAGATGGGATGCTAGGATTCGAACCCACCATCCTTCTGAAGCATGCAAGGCAAACGCCCCACCTCCATGCTATCTCTCCAGCCCCCCTTCTCTTCTTTTTGTTGTTGGTGTTACTGTTGTATCAATGACCAGAAGTTGCATACATTTGATTGCCTTGCTAAGGCAATACACATTTCATTGAGCTGCACCACAGATGGCATATTTACTTGTGGTACAGGAGATTCTAAACAGCAGTTCTATTGGGATCATACTCATATGGGGCCATACCAGGGATCGGACATGTAACCTTACCGGCCTCAGACTTGTAAGGCAAGCTCTTTCACAGTTATACCTGATCCCCAAGGCAGACACTTTTGCCACTGAGCCATTCGTCTGGCTCCAACTTACTGGTTCCTATACTATTTGGGGGAGGAGGGACTTGATTTTATTTTTTTTTTTTTGACAGGGGCAGGGTGTTTGGGCCATCCAACCTGTGCTGAGGGGCTCACTTTATACTCGGGACAATAGGTTCTGAGGATCAAACAAGGATCAGCTTCGTGCAATCCTTGTACCACTCTCCAGCCCATTGTCTTCTATTTTTATCCTCCAACTTATGGATGTGAGGGCCATCTGGCTGCGACATCTGTCACCCCATTGATCACCAGGGTTGATTCGGCTGATCTGGCTGGCTAGGCGGGTGTCCCCTTCCTCCCTTATCGCTCCATGTGTGTCCCTCCCGAAGCTGCGCCCTTGGTCTAGGAGGACGGGCTTCCCTAAATAGAGATGGACTGTTCTTCAGTCAAGGGTATACGAGTAGCTGCGCTCCCCTGCTAGAACCTCCAAACAAGCTCTCAATATCCTCCAACTTAGACACAGCTTGCAGTGCTCAGGGCTTGCTTCTGGTGGTTCTGAGGGAATTGTATGATGTGGATATGTATAAGGACTCCTGAATGCAAAGCATGTGTACCCTTTTTCCCTGACCCTCTTTACTTTTTATTTATTTTTTTTTTGGGGGGGGGGGCGCATCCAGTGACGCTCAGGGATTACTCCTGGCTATGCGCTCAGAAATTACTCCTGGCTTGGGGGTTGCTGGGGGGTCAAACTGTGGTCTGTCCTAAGATAGCACGGGCAAGGCCTTACTGCTTGCACCACCGCCCAGACCCTCTTTATTTTTATTGTGGGGACCAAAACTGGCAGTGCTGTGTACAAACCATGGGAGACTGGTATTAAAGCTAGGGCCTGTAAAAAGAAAAAAAAAAAAAGGGCCAGAGAGAGATAGGGCTTTTGCCTTGCACATGGCCAATCCAGGACAGACACCGATTTGATTTCTCAGCATCTCATATGGTCCCCCCAAACCTGCCACGAGTGATATCTGAGTGCAGACCCAGGAGTAGCCCCTGAGCACCGCCAAGTGTGGCCCCCAAACAAAACAAAACAAAACAAAAAAGCTAGGGACTTGTATGTGCAAAGCCTATGCTTTACCGCTTGCGTCACATTCCTGGCCCGTTTAGAAGGTTTTTTCGTTCATTGTTTTGATTTTGGGCCACATGCAACAGGGCTCAGAAATTACCCCAGCAGGCTCGAGGATTTGCCAGGTATTGAACCTGGATCATCCCTGTGCAAGGCAAATGCCCTATCCACTATACTATCTCCCTGGCTCCTAGAAGTTTTTATATTTAGTAGCTTTTTTGGCTTATGGTTTGGGTCACACCCAGAAAATACTCAGGGATTCTTTTTTTTTGGGGGGGGGGGCCTCACACCCGGCAGTGCTTAGGAGTTACTCCTGGCTGTCTGCTCAGAAATAGCTCCTGGCAGGCACAGGGGACCATATGGGACACCGGGATTCGAACCAACACCTTTGGTCCTGGATCGGCTGCTTGCAAGGCAAACGCCGCTGTGCTATCTCTCCGGGCCCAGGGATTATTCTTGACTCTGGACTCAGAAAGCACTCCTAGCAGTGCTTGGGAATACATATGGGATGCCAGGATCAAACCTAGGTTGGCTGTGTACAAGGCAAATGCCCAATCTACTGTATTGTTGCTCAGCCCATTCTTTGGTATTTTAAATAGCTATTTAATTATTAGTCAACAGTGATGCAATCAGTTCATTTTTTCTGTAAAATTTGATGAGATAATAAAAGATAGATGTGTTTTTTTTTTTATAGATGGTTTCTCTTGCTTCAGGTTGGCATGAACAATGAAGTTTAGTATTACATATTAAAAAATCTTCTGGTTCTATTTTCTTTCTAGATACTGAAGTCTCCTTTTACAGTCAGAAGAAGGTTCAGTATAAGAACAGATACACTTTGTCTCAAGACATGTCTCCAGAAATATGCCCCCCCTTTGTTTCCAAGGCATTGTCTTCTCTCGCCATACCCACTGTTTACAAGCAAGATTCAGAACTATCATACTTCTCCTTGCAACTTTAAGAAGCAAAAGCAACCAGTACCTCCAACCAGGCCACCAAGCAGCATCACTTACCTCCTTGACAGCCCAAAGCCAGCATTATACTTAACTCTGGCAGGACTAATCCCTTTTGTTGCTCCACCACTGGTCATGGCAATAACAAAGTCTTATATCCCTATTTTAGCTTTTGCTCAAATGGCTTATGGAGCTAGTTTCTTATCTTTCTTGGGAGGGGTTAGATGGGGTTTTGCTCTGACAGAAGGTAGTCCTGCTAAACCAGATTATCTTAATTTGGCTAATAGTGCAACTCCACTTTTATTTTCATGGTTTGCTTTCTTAGTATCAGACAAACTCAGTGAAGCTATAGTTTTTGTAATAATAGGTTTGGGGATAGCATTACACCTTGAACTTTTTCTTTTGCCACATTATCCCAATTGGTTCAAAGCCCTGAGGATACTAGTCACTTTGGTGGCCTTTTTTTCGTTTATAATTACTTTACTACTTAAAGATATTTATCCAGAGAAAGGTCCCAAGAGACCTACTCATGTAGGATAAATATAAACCTCAGATGATATTAGCTTGTGACATCACCTTTTCAGCTTCTCTTTGACATTTTTACCTCCACTAATGATAGTTTTCCTGTGAAAAGAGAGGCTACGGTGGTAAATTGAGTACTGTTGGTAAACTATAATGTAATATTACCAGTGTTTTTAAAAAGGGAACTTTTGAAACAATGATGGGAATGCCATTTGCATATAAAGACTGTCATCTATATGCCAAGGAGAAAAACCTAGAACATTATCCTTTCAGACGTCTCAGAAGAAATCACCTCTACCAAAACAGACAATAAATTCTGTTTTTTATATTTCTGTGGCAATTCTTTTATAATCTTTTTTATGTTTGTTTTTAGGGATTGAACCTGGGTCTGCTGCATGCAAGACCTACTCACCCCCTACCCAGATCACTGTTAACCTTATTAGTTAAAATCTGTGCTAAAATGACCATAGAATGATTGATACCGAAGGAAAGAAAGCTTATATTCATAAAATCTTGTTTCAGTGAGGAAACAGTGTGTGATTTATTCAGAATAACCTAAAGAGACACAGCTTTCAAAAATACATGCTTTGTGAGCTTAATAACTGCATGTAGTTATAATATTCTTGTAGGCCAATCTAAATTTTTTTTTTTTTTTTTTGGTTCTTGGGTCACACCCAGCAGTGCTCGGGCTGCTACTGGCTCTGCGCTCACTTGCATTCTCTCTTTTTTTTTTTTTGGTTTTTGGGCCACACCCTGTGACGCTCAGGGGTTACTCCTGGCTATGCGCTCAGAAGTTGCTCCTGGCTTCTTGGGGGACCATATGGGATGCCGGGGGATCGAACCTCGGTCCGTCCTAGGCTAGCGCAGGCAAGGCAGGCACCTCCAGCGCCACCGCCCGGCCCCCCTCACTTGCATTCTCAACATCAGGGATACAGGGACTTGACTTATATGTAGTTGACCCAGATTCTATCCCTGGTACCCTATATGGTACATGGCACATGGGTCTGCCAGGGATACCTGAGCACAGAGCCAGGAGTAAGCTCTGCGTGTGACCAAAAATTATTTTTTCTTTTTTTTTTTCTTTTTGTTTTCATTTTTTGGGCCATACCTAGCAGCACTCAGGTTACTCCTGGCTCTGCACTCAAAAATCACTCCTAGCAAAAAAAAAAAAAAGAAAAAAAAATTACTCCTAGCTTGGGGGACCCATATCGGAGGCCAGGAATCAAACCCGTGTCCATCCTGGGTCAGCACGTGCAAGGTCTTACTACTGTACTACCATTCCGGCTCAAGGCCAAAAATTAAAAAAAAAAAAAGGGGGAAGAAATGAGTCAAAGAGACGAGGTGCTTGTCTGAATGCAGCCAACCTCTGGTTCTATACCCAGCATTTCATATGTCCTTCTGAGCACTCCCTGGAGCAAAAAGCTAGGAATAATCCCTGAGCATTGCTGGGTATGACTCCAAAACCAAACAAGATGAGTGAGGGTCTGGAGATATAGTTCAGATAGGGCACTTGTCTTGCATGTGGATGACCCAAGTTTGAACCCTGGCACTTTATATGGGTCCATAAGTATCTTCATCCAGGAGTGCAGACACAGGAGTCAGATCTGAGTACAACCAAGTGTAGCTCATAAACAAAAAGAGAAGCTTTTTTTAAATGCTTTTTATCATAAGTAAAGGTTGATATATCTAAATAGTTATTTCCCATATACCTCTCCCAATATCTGCTGCTAATAAAGTTTATAGCTCAGGATAGAAATAGTTCAGAGGGGCCCGGAGAGATAGCACAGCGGTGTTTGCCTTGCAAGCAGCCAATCCAGGACCAAAGGTGGTCCTGTGTCCCATATGGTCCCCTGTGCCTGCCAGGAGCTATTTCTGTGCAGACAGCCAGGAGTAACCCCTGAGCAACGCCGGGTGTGGCCCAAAAACCAAAAAAAAAAAGAAATAGTTCAGAGGGCTAGAACATGCTTTGCATGTGAGAGACCTGGGTTCAATATCAAGCACTACACTGTCCTCAGCACAGCTGAGCAACCCCAGAGAATTCTAGGTATAGCTCTAATTTCTCCCTGTCCAAAAAATAAATTAGGGGCCGGAGAGATAGCATGGAGGTAAAGTGTTTGCCTTTCATGCAGGAGGTCATCGGTTCGAATCCCGGCGTCCCATATGGTCCCCCGTGCCTGCCAGGAGCAATTTCTGAGCCTGGAGCCAGGAATAACCCCTGAGCACTGCCTGGTGTGACCCAAAAACCAAAAAAAAAAAAAACAACAACAAAAAAAAAATTAAAAAGGCAGAAGTTTTATCATGTTTCTGCTGTGTAGATTAAACTATGGCCATGAAAAATTGTGCTCTACACCAGAGACTGATATACATCACAAATAACAAGAACAATCAGTGCTGACAGGGATTCTTATTCACTGCTGATGGGAATGCCGTCTAATTCAGCCTTTATGGAAAACAATATGAAGATTCCTCAAAAAACTGGGAATTGAGCTCCCCTATTATACAGCTATACCACTCCTAGGAATATACCCTAGGAACACAAAAATACAATTCAAAAATCCCTTCCTAAAAAAAAAAAAAAAAAAAAAAAAAAATCCCTTCCTTACATCTATATTCATTGCAGCACTATTTACAATTAGCCAGAGTCTGGAAACAACCAAGATGCTCTTCAGCAGATGAATGGCTAAAGAAACTGTGGTACATATACACAATGAAATATTATGCAGCCATCAGGAGAGATGAAGTCATGAAATTTTCCTATACATGGATGTACATGGAATCTATTATGTTGAGTGAAATAAGTCAGAGAGAGAGACAGAGACAGAGAGACAGAGAGAGAGACAGAATAGTCTCATCTATGTTTTTGTTTTTGGGCCACAAAAAAAACCGTTGACACTCAGGGATCACTCCTGGCTATGTGTTCAGAAATCACTCCTGTCTTGGGATGCCGGGAGATCGAACATCAGTCTGTTCTAGGCTAGCACTTGCAAGGCAGATGCCTTACCTCTAGCATCACGGCTCCAGCCGCTCATCTATGGATTTTAAGAAAAATTAAAGACATTGTAATAAGGCCCAGAGACAATAGAATTAAGGGCTGGAAGGGCCAGAAGGACTAACTCACAATTTGAAGCTCATCGCAAGGAGTGTTGAATGCTATTAGGGAAATAACTGCATTAACAACTAGCATGACTGTTAAAGAATGAGAGAAGTAGAATGCTTGTCGCAAATACAGGCAGGGGTGGGGGGAGAGGGAGGCATTGGTGGTGGGAATGTTGCACTGGTGAAGGGGGTATTCTGTTTATGACTGAAACCCAACTACAAACTTGCTTATAATCATGGTGCTTAAATACGGATTTATTTTTAAAAAAAGACAGAATTCATAAATATGAGTTAACTAAATTTTTATTATTTTGAGGGATTTTGGGTCACACCCAGCAGCACTCAGGGGTTACTCCTGCTCTATGCTCAGGGGTTACTCCTGGCAGGCACGGGGGACCATATGGGATGCCAGGATTCGAGCTACCGCCTGTCTTGGATCAGCTGTGTGCAAGGCAAATGTCCTACCGCTTTGCTATCTCTTTGGCCCTATAATATTTTGAATATTTAAAACATACTTACTATATAAGCACCATTGGATATGAATATAATTTATATTTTTAAATATGGAACGCTTCACGAATTTGCGTGTCATCCTTGCACAGGGGCCATGCTAATCTTCTCTGTATCATTCCAATTTTACTATATGTGCTGCCGAAGCAAGCACTAATTTATAATATATTAAAAAAAAAGAAAAATTGGGGGCTGGAGAGATAGCATGGAGGTAGGGCATTTGCCTTGCATATAGAAGGGCGGTGGTTCAAATCCTGGCATCCCATATGTTCCCCTGAGCCTGCCAGGAGTGATTTCTGAGCATAGAGCCAGTAGTAACCCTTGAACACTGACGGGTGTGACCCAAAAACCAAAATAAGAAAAAAATCACATGAATGTAAATACATTTTTCTGTATTTATATTTTTTTCTATAAATACATTTTTGAAATGAAAACTTTATACATGCGGGGCCGGGCGGTGGCGCTGGAGGTAAGGTGCCTGCCTTGCCTGCGCTAGCCTAGGACGGACCGCGGTTCGATCCCCCGGCGTCCCATATGGTCCCCCAAGAAGCCAGGAGCAACTTCTGAGCGCATAGCCAGGAGTAACCCCTGAGCGTCACAGGGTGTGGCCCAAAAACCAAAAAAAAAAAAAAAAAAAAAAAAAAACTTTATACATGCAAGATATGTGCTATACCACTGAGCCACATACTATGCCCAAATAAACATCTTTAAACTGTATAATTGATATTCCTATATTACATAAAAATTATGTCAAACTTTCAATTGAACTGAAAAAGAAATGACAGGACTATTTTCCAGGAAACTTACAGCAAATTATTATTTTTTTTTGTGTGTGTGGTTTTTGGGTCACACCCGGCAGTGCTCAGGGATTATTCCTGGCTCCAGGCTCAGAAATTGTTCCTGGCAGGCACAGGGGACCATATGGGACGCTGGGATTCGAACCGATGACCTCCTGCATGAAAGGCAAACGCCTTACCTCCATGCTATCTCTCCGGCCCCAACAGCAAATTATTTTTACAAATAGTACTTGACACTTGTAGGACTAGAGAATTAAATAATTCTAGGACAGAGAAAGCATTTCTACTTGCAAACTTGAAAATTTATGAGTTCTATATTAATCCAATTAAAATCTTAAAAATAAACATTTTGCCATTTATCTACTAAATATGTGAAAATTCAATAAACTACAGGGTCCTAGTACCAAATACATGTTTGACTTGCAAAAGAGCAGATCCTATATTTTCAAAATATTTCTTCTGTTACAGTACAGCAACACCTCCTTCACAGCGACTGGTGATCATGTTCCCAATTTCTGTCCATGTATCTGAATGAGGGTTATAAACTTCAACTGAATCCAAGGTACCTGGGGCCAAGAAATTATGGCTGGTAGATCGTCCTCCAGAAACATACAGAAGCCCATTGACTGCTACAACACACATACCAGCTCTAGGCACTTTCATTGAGGCAACTTCAACCCATTTTTCCTGGAAAGAGGATGGGAAAAAAAAAAAAAAAGGCAGGTCAAAATCATAACAGAATAAACAGCTCAACAATCAGATATCTGGGCCTTTTTGTTTTGGGACTACATCTAGCAATGCCCAGGTTTACTCTTTGCTCAGCACTCAGGGATGACTCCTTGTTGGGACTTGGGGGACAATATGGATGTTGGGGATTAAAACCAAGTCAAGAGGAAAAAAAAAAAAAGTCAGCTCTATGCAAGGCAAGTGCCTTCCCCACTGCTTATCTCTCCAGTCCAGTCCTACTTTGTGTCTTTTTGTTTGGTTTTGGTTTTTATTTTTGGGTCACATCCTGTGGCACTTAGAGGTTAATCCTGGCTCTGCACTCAGAAATCACTCCTGGCAGGCTCTGGGGACCATATGGGATGCCGGGAATCAAACTTGGGGTCTGTCCTGGTTTGGCCGAGTGCAAGGCAAACGCCCTACCACTGTGGTATGGCTCCGGCCCCTACTTTGTATCTTTAAACGTTTAATATTCAAACTCACAATGCAGTCATATAAATACATACATTCAACATTTTTTTTTGTTTTTTTTTGGGGGGCCACACCCGGTAACGCTCAGGGGTTACTCCTGGCTATGCGCTCAGAAGTCGCTCCTGACTTGGGGGACCATATGGGATGCCGGGGGATCGAACCGTGGTCCATCCTAGGCTAGCGCTGGCAAGGCAGACGCCTTACCTCTAGCGCCACCATGCCGGCCCCCGTCATTTTGTTTGTTTTAAGGGCTACTTACAACTCAGTGATTAGAGATTACTCCTGAATATACTCAGTGTTCAGGAGACAACTGTTGACAAGTGTTGGTGCACACATTCAACTAGCATGCCCTTCAGTCTTCTGAGCTATCTCCATTGTCCATCTTACATATTTTTTTGAGGTGGGGGCAACTGTAACCCTGGTGTTCAGGGGTTATTTATTCCTGGCTATGTGCTCAGAAATCGCTGCTGGCTTGGGGGACTATATGGGACACCAGAGGATCAAATCATGGTTTGTCCTATGCTAGTATTACGGCTTGTGCCACCACTTTGGCCCCATCTTACAGAATTGTGTGTGTGGTACTGGGGATCAAATCGGAGCCAGAGTGATGGCACAGGGTGTAAGGCATCTATCTGCCTTGCACACGCTAGCCTAGGAAGGACCACGTCCCATATGGTCCCTCAAGTCAGGAGTGATTTCTGAGCGCATGGCCAAGAGTAATCCCAGAGCGTCATCAGGTGTGGTCCATAAACCAAAAAAAAAAAAGTCCAAGAACTCATACATGCAAGGCAAATGCTCTACTGCTCAGCTATACCCATTCAAAATTTTGAATTTTCTTTTTTTTTATTTTTTGTTTTGTTTTTGGGCCACACCCGGTGATGCTCAGGGGTTACTCCTGGCTGTCTGGTCAGAAATAGCTCCTGGCAGGCACGGGGGACCATATGGGACACCGGGATTCGAACCAACCACCTTAGGTCCTGGATCAGCTGCTTGCAAGGCAAACACCGCTGTGCTATCTCTCCGGGCCAATTTTTTTTTTCTTTTTTTGGTTTTTGGGCCACACCTGGTGGTGCTCAGGGGTTACTCCTGGCTGTCTGTGAATTTTCAAGTAGGTATAAACAATGTAGTGAGTTTAACAGGAAATAATTGAAAAATATACTCATGGTTATAAATATAGATTAGAATCAGGAAATAATTTAGAAATCCTATATAGATAGGACTACATCCTGAAAAATACTTGCTCAGGAGACCAAAAGGGAAGCCAGGGATTGAATCTGGCTGTTTGAGAGCAAGGCAAACACCCTACCCAATATATTACTACTCTGACCCCCTGAGAAACACTTTCTTTTTTTATTTTTTTTTTTGGTTTTTGGGTCACACCGCCAGCGCTCAGGGGTTACTCCTGGCTTCACGCTCAGAAATCACTCCTGGCAGGCTCGGGGGACCATATGGGGTGCCAGGATTCGAACCGATGACCTTCTGTATGAAAGGCAAACGCCTTACCTCCATGCTATCTCTCCTGCCCCCTGAGAAACACTTTCTATGGAATAGATTACCCTCATACAAATATGAAACAAAAGCACAAGTTCACAAATCTCTAATGTAAAAAAGCTTATATACAGAAAAAATTTTTCAAGTATTTAATATGCTAATAGGCTTTATAAATATCTAAGAGAATATAACGAACAGCAATTGACTTTTTATTTTGTTTGTTTGTTTGTTTGTTTTGTTTTGTTTTGTTTTGGTTTTTGGGTCTCACCCGGCAGTGCTCAGGAGTTACTCCTGGCTCCATGCTCAGAAGTCACTCCTGGCAAGCACAGGGGACCATATGGGACGCCGGGATTCGAACCGATGACCTTTTGCATGAGAGGCAAACGCCTTACCTCCATGCTATCTCTCCGGCCCCTTTGTTTTTGTTTTTGGATCATACCTGGCAGTGTTCAGGGGTTACTCCTGGCTCTACACTCAGAAATCGCTCCTGGGGAACCATATGGAATGCTGGGATTCAAACCACTGACCTTCTGCATGCAAGGCAAAAACCTTAGCTCCATGCTATCTCTCCAGCCCAGGAGTAATTTCTAAGCAGTGTCAGAGTAGCCCCTGAGTGTAACCAGGTGTGACTCAAAAACAAAACAAAACAAACTGAAAAAGAGTTTTATATTGTTTGGCATACTCTATTCTCTGAAAAAAACTTGGAGGGAAAAGGAACCATAAAAATAGTTTGGGGTGGTGGTGGGGGAGATAGCATAGTGGTAGGGTGTTTGCCTTGCATGCAGCTAACATGAGACGGTCCTAGGTTCGATTCCCAGCCGGGAGTCTAGCAGGAGGAGGTTTGGCAGGCCCCTGCCATGCCGGAGGCCTGCTTGGCCAGGCCTAGGGGGGGGTGCGGGACTTGGGTAACCCCAGCACCCGTCTGCCGCCTTGCTCCAGATCTCCAGGGCTTCCCGGGGCCACACGCCTGGGCAAGCCGGTGAGTTGGGTCCCTTGGTGGAGCTTGAAGGTACCCTAGGCCTTCCCCCACTATCCATGCGGCTCCTTAGGGAGGGTCTGGGTGGGGCTCTGAACTTCTGGTCTCCCAGCTTCTTGAAGGATCTCTCCTTCCTGGGAGCCGGGAGTCTAGCAGGAGGAGGTTTGGCTGGCACTGGTAATCTCTGTCCAGTCTACATTTTCAAAATCAAGAAACGTTAATAGTACTCTCACAAGAAACATTAATCGTACTCTCACAAGAAACATTAATAGTACTCACTATCATTGAATTATGTTTTTATGTATGCAGAATGTCCATTTTGTACTCTGCCCTGTTGCATACCCCTTCATAAGTTCATATTTCTCTTTAACTTCTTTAACTCCTATCATCATTATTCCTTTTTTACCCTTTCTAACTTAAGTAATGTTGAGTCCTAAGTCACAGACCAAAGTGGTGCCCTAGAGTTAACACCCACCCAACTATTTTAAAAGGCATAAAAAGGACACATATCTTTTCATCATTTTATGGGTGTTTTCTTTGACGGCTATAACTTTTGCTAAATACTTTCTTATACAGTGATGATTCCCCCCCCCCCATGTTTTTTATCTTCTCTTTGTGAACTGCTCAATATGGAATTTGGTGTGAAACAATCCCTCAGTTTAATACTTATGTTTGAACCAAGTCATGGGTCTTGTTGGAAATGTTCTTATGCCCCCATATATCTGATAGCACCACGTGGCTTTATATCTTGTTTGCGTAGGCACACTAACATGGGAAAATACTATACATACCAATAAGTTCTTATCTAATAGAAATGAGAACACACAAATGTTGTAGTGCAATGAGACCTTACACCCTGAACATTGACATAAAGACCTGGCACAGGCCTCAGAAGAATGGGCATTCTCCATTTACCCCTTGATCTACAGAAGACATTTACAAAACATCCAAGGTTGTATATAACATCACTCGGAGGCATTCCTGTACCAGGGACGACCCTACAGCTGCTCTGACATCGATCTACTCAAAAGAGACACCGCTTAACACTGAGAAGACAACAAGAACAATGACCTGCTTACTGGACAGGGCTTGCTGTATTGCCCCTTAATTGTGAGGTTTGTCTATAACATCACCTGGAAGCAATCCTCTACCACGGAAGACCCTACCACTGCTCAGACATCGTCCTGCTCAAAAGAGACTTCCCTTAACACTGAGAAGACTTAACAACAACAACAACCTGCTTACAGGACAGGGCTTCCTGCATTGCCCTTTCATGGTGAGGTGAAACGAGAAGGCACTCCACATCATGACTTCAATGTAGGACATGCAGATTCCAGAATCTTTAATACAGAAACATGAGACCAACAACAGAGACTGTGTGATAAGTGTGTTGGCGCTACGGACAATGTCTTGGAGCGAACGATAACTTTCCTGAGGCCTAGAGCTGGTCTTATGCCAGGAAACTTCAGGGGTAGGATCTCTTTGTAGTTAGGCCAAGGTTATTCCTTTCCATGCCTCTCATATTTTGGTGGGCCTATGCAAACAACAATTGCCACTCTAACACCGTTTTTACTGTGCTCCTTTGACTCTAATCCTTAAAACGCACCCACTTAAAATTTGAGGTTAACTTAAGCTAATATGCATGTACATGGAAATGTAAAAAATACTATGCCTCTAATGTTTAAGGAGTTACGTAAGTTTGATGGCTTTAGATTGCCTTGTGTGCTGTTAAGAAATATTATAATGTGCTACAATCTGGGGACTTGAGGGACAAAGTAATTGCACATGGATTCTGTTTTATTTATCTTAACTTTCTTTGGTGAAAGTTCAAAGTTAAGATATCAGCAAGGGGACTTCTTCTGATAATTATGTTATGGGTGATTGTCCTTCCACTGTAACTTTACCTTATCCTCTTTCTTTGCATCCTTTGTTCTCATAATTCAAAATTAAAAAATTATTAAAAAAAATAGTTTGGGGTGGTGGTGGGGGAGATAGCATAGTGGTAGGGTGTTTGCCTTGCATGCAGCTAACATGAGACAGTCCTAGGTTCGATTCCCAGCATCCCATAAGGTCCCCTGAGCCTGCCAGGAGTAACCCCTGAGTGCCGAAGGATGCGGCCCAAAAACAAAGCAAAATAAAACAAAAAGACAATACAGTGATTGTAGGGCTTGCCTTGCATGTAGCTGACCAATATTTAATCTCTGGCATTTATAAGTACCCCCAGCATCACATCTAGGCTACTTACATGCAAACCAGTGCTCTGGCCCAACCCATTGAACTATTTCTCCAGCCCTCCGTAGTTTCATGCTGCAAACCATCTGGGTACATATAACTTTTTGTCATGTTTCCACACACTTGAAATAGATACCTAAAAGTGGATTGCTGGGTCACATGATAGCTCTATCATTAGCTTACTAAGGAGGCTCCTTAATTTTTTCCAAAATGATTGCACCAACTTACATTTTCATTGTAGTATAAGAGGGTTCCTTTTTCTTCACATGCTCTCCAACTTTTTTTTTAAAGGTCTTGTTTTTTTGTTTGTTTGTGTTTGTTTTTTGGGTCACACCTGGCTGTGCTCAGGGGATACTCCGGAGGCTATGCGCTCAGAAATCGCTGGCAGGCACGAGGACCATATGGGATGCCAGGATTCGAACCACTGTCCGTCCTGGATCGGCTGCTTGAGAGGCAAATGCCCTACCGCTGTGCTATCTCTCCAATCCCTAGACAAATTGGATCTGTTATTTACTATGTAGTAATATGCCACTCTATACCCAAGTTTCTTATTCCTCTGGAATAAAAATACTTGCTCTATCTCTCCAAATGTCCTAGGAGCTGAAGGGATATTAAGGTTTAAGATGCATGATTTGTATGTAGCTGACCCCAGTTTGATTGCTGGCACTGGATGTTCCCTTAAATAGCAGCCTAGAAAGTCTACCCTAGAGAGTCCACTAGCAAGGTCAATGAGACTTACCCCAGGAATATAAGGATGATTCAATATATTTATAAGTCAATTAATATGATATATTGCATCAGCATATGGAATGACAAATATCAGCCACACTCTTGGGATTAGGAGCTACTCCTGGATCAGTGCTCAGGGTCACTACTTGAGGTGCATAGGGGATCATGCTAAGCAGGGAATGGACAGCAGCCCACCTGCATGAAAAGCATGCCCTAAAACCTATCAAACTATCTTTTAGGTTCCTTTTGTTCTTTCGTTTTGGGGTCATACCTGTCAGAGGTATTCAGTGGTTACTAGTGACTTTCCTCTCAAAAATCATTCCTGGTAGGCTCCAGGGACCATATGGGCTGCTGAGTGTCAATCTTGGGTCAGCTAAGTGCAAGAAAAACGCCCTACCTGCTGTGCTATTGCTCTAAACCCCTCCGCTAGCTCTTTTTCTTTTGTTTGGGGGCCATACCTGGTGTGTTCAGGGATCACTCCTCGTGGAACTCCGGAGAGTATATGTAGTACTGGGAATCAATCCCAGGTCAGTCAAATGCACAGCAAGTACCCTACCCATATATTATCTCTCCTGCCTCAATTTTTCATAAGTTTCTAACACTAAAAGTGAACTAATATATGGAAGTAGATTTGATTAATACCTATTTTTAGATAATATAATCCTCACAGCAACCACCAAAAGCTAGTTGAAGAAATAACTGTACAATACAGTTATGGCTGGTTGTTGCAAGTCAGTTCTTTATGGGGCTGAATGATGGAGAGATGGAGGATGAGGTCGTTCTCCACCAGCTCAGAACATGCGCCTGCCACCCTGTTCACCCTGAGGTGAATGCAGTGGGTATAAAGCTAACAGGTAGTCAGGCTTCAGAAGATATCAGCTTTATTCAGTGGATAAGGCTGAAGCCAAAAGCCCCAGAATCAGTCCTCCCAAAAAAAGCCCCTGCCTTCCACAGACCCTTGCTTTTATACATCAGAATCAGGTACCACCCTAGGGTGGGAGCAGAATGCCAGGTCACACTCTAGGGTAGGGCACTATCACCTATGAGGATAGGATCAGTAACATAATAATCCCATGGAAATGTTTACATACACAACAGCTGGTCAGGAGCCAGAGGAGCTAGCCAACATACAGCTGACAGTTGCCACCGCCATCTCCATGGCCACATATTTCACTGTCTGGGCCTTGGTCCCAAGTGTCTCATCCACCTACTATGGAACTGAACCTACTAACAGCACTGGTTCACTGATTGGACAGGAATGTATTGAGGCGGCGTCCTGAGCACGCATGGGCAAGATGAAGGGTTACGCAGAGAAGCTCATAGATTATTGGAAGCTGGGGGCCGGAGAGATAGCATGGAGGTAAGGTGTTTGCCTTTCATGCAGAAGGTCATCGGTTCAAATCCCAGCATCCCATATGGTCCCCTGTGCTTGCCAGAGGCGATTTCTGAGCATAAAGCCAGGAGTATCCCTGAGCGCTGCCCGTGTGACCCAAAAACCAAAAAAAAAAAGTTATTGGAAGCTGAGAGACACCAAAACAGGCCATGTGAATGGTTGACTTCTGGGCTCAGGGAGAAAGATATTATTCCAAAGCTGTTTCAACTATGGGCACCTCAATACCAAGGCCAGAATGGCGGCTACATGAGAAAGATACAGATCCCAAAACGGAATGAGCAAGATCGGGCCAGTATAGCAGTGATTAAGTATAAAACAAATTGCAGGGGCCGGAGAGATAGCATGGAGGTAAAGGCGTTTGCCTTTCATGCAGAAGGTCATCGGTTCGAATCCAGGCGTCCCATATGGTCCCCCGTACCTGCCAGGAGCAATTTCTGAGCATGGAGTAACCCCTGAGCACTGCAGGGTGTGACCCAAAAACCACAAAAAAAAAACAACAAAAAAAAAACACCCTGCCTCCCACGGATACCCCTGTCTTCCAGAGACAACAACCTCACCCTACAGCTGACCAGGAAAGGTGTGTCCACAGCTCTCACATGGCTCAGACATCAGGTTGTAACTGAAACCAAGGCCTTCCCTCATCAGTGAAGGTGATCTCAGGCCTTGAAAGCTCTTTTCCGGGCTGGAGAGGTAGCATGAAGGTAAGGCATTTGCCTTGTATGCAGAAGGACGGTGGTTTGAATCCCGGTATCCCATATGGTTCCCTGTGCCTGCCAGGGACGATTTTGGAGCCTGGAGCCAGGAGTAACCCCTGAGCACTGCCGGGTGTGACCCCCCCAAAAAAAAAAAAGAAAGAAAGCTCTTTTCATCTCTAAGAGCTTAAGCTAGACTTGGAAAAATAAAATCTCTCTCACATATGCCTATACATACTCACAAATCACAATAACCACATTACCTTACAATAATTGTAGTTTACAGACATACATAGTATTAAAGTAGAAAGGATAAACCATGCAAAAACTAACCAAAAGAAAGCTTGACTACATTAATATCAGACACAGACTTCAGAACAAGGATTATCAGAGACAAAGATAAACAAAACAATAATCTGTTCATTATTAACAGTCAAAACGCATATCACAAGCATGACAGAAATGAAAGAAACAGACAAATCCATGATTACCTATGAAGTTATCAATACTACTACTTAGTAATTGGCAAAACAATTGGAAAGTTTTGTCAATGAGTTGGATAAGCTGAAGGGAAGACGAATAAATCAAATACATTTGATCTAATTAACATTTATAAAGCTAAACTCAACTCAGCAAAATATAAGTCCCTTCTAGGTACATCAAGAAAAATTTAAAAAAGGGAGGACCTGAAGTGATAGCACAGTGGTAGGGCATTTGCCTTGCACACCCTACCTACCGAGATGGACCCGAGTTCAATTCCCGGCATCCCATATGGTCCCCTGAGCCTGCCAGGAGTGATTTCTGAGCACAGAACCAGGATTAAACCCTGAGTCTGCCGGATGTGACCAAAAAAAAAAAAACCAAAAACAAAAAAGACAAATTATACAAATTATGTTCTTTGTTCAAATGGAATACAAGTAGAGTCAATTGGGGCCAGAGCGATAACACAGGAGTAGGGCGTTTGCCTTGCACACGGCTGATCCAGGAAGGACCTTGGTTTGATCCCTGATGTCCCTTGTGGTCCCTCAAGCTAGGAGCAATTTCTTTTTGGTTTTTGGGCCACACCCGGCTGTGCTCAGGGGTTACTCCTGGCTGTCTGCTCAGAAATAGCTCCTGGCAGGCACGGGGGACCATATGGGACACCAAGATTCGAACCAACCACCTTTGGTCCTGGATCGGCTGCTTGCAAGGCAAACGCTGCTGTGCTATCTCTCCGGGCCCGCTAGGAGCAATTTCTGAGTGAATAGCCAGGAGTAACCCCTGTGGGTCACTTGGTGTGGGCCCCCCAAAAAAGCAAACAAAAAAAGTAGAATCAGGGCCCGGAGAGATAGCACAGTGGCGTTTGCCTTGCAAGCAGCCAATCCAGGACCAAAGGTGGTTGGTTCGAATCCCGGTGTCCCATATGGTCCCCCGTGCCTGCCAGGAGCTATTTCTGAGCAGACAGCCAGGAGTAACCCCTGAGCACCGCCGGGTGTGGCACAAAAAACAAAAAAAATATAATATATATATATATATATATATATATATATATATATATATATATATATGGAGGCCAGAGAGCACAGCAGGTAGGGTGCTTGCCCTGCATATGGTTGACTTGGGTTAGATCTGCAGCATACCATATGTTCCCTCAAATCTACCAGGAGCAATCCCTGAGCTCAGATCCAGAAATAGACCAAAAACAAACAAAACAAAACAAAACACAATGTGCAGGCAAAGCAGTTCTTCAAACAATTTATGATTTGATAGTTTTGTGAGATATAAAAGGAAGGATTAAGATCAATTAATATAGAACAAGAAGAAAGCTAGTTCACCTAGCTAGGGGATACAGCACATTCACTGTATGCAAGAGGCCCAGGTTCCACCAGGTTCCATCCCTCATACTGCAAGGTTTCTTAGCACTATGCTGGAAATAGCTCCTCAGTACAACTCCCTGTGGCCCAAATATAACTAGACAATATATGAAGGAGGAACATACTTTGCATGTTCAAGGTCCCAGATTTGATCTGAGTACTATATGGTCCCTCCATTCACTGCCAGGATAATATTAGAGGTCCCTGAGTACTGCCACAGTGGTCTTAGTGGCTCTCAGCACCACTGAGTCCAAGCAATACTATACTGTCAGACCCCAACACTGAAACATGATGGTTAATTGAGTAACACTGAGTGAACCTCTTATCCCCTGAACCTACTATTTGGGAAGCCCCCTCATAAAACAATAAACTAAAACATCTAAGTTTCATTTTAAGAATCTAGAAAAGGGGGGGGGCGAAGAGATAGCATGGAGGCAAGGCTTTGCCTTGCATACAAAAGGACAGAGGTTCGAATCCCAGCATCCCATAGGGTCCCTGAGCTTGCCGGAGGCAATTTCTGAGCGTAGAGCCAGGAGTAGCCCCTGAACACTGCTGGGTGTGACCCAAAAACCAAAAAAAAAAAAAAATCTAGAAAAAGATGGCATGAGTTGTATCACAGTGGTATTTGCAAGTGTATGAAGTCCTGGGTTCAATCCCTAGCATCACAAAAAATTAATAATAAAGCAAATTAATGGGACCGGAGAGATAGCATGAAGGTAAAGTGTTTGCCTTGGATGCAGAAGGACGGAGGTTCGAATCCCAGCATCCCTTATGGTTCCCTGAGCCTGCCAGGGGCGATTTCTGAGCGTAGAGCCAGGAGTAGCCTCTGAGTGCTGCCAGGTATGACCCAAAAACAAAACAAAAAAATGGCAAATTAAACCTAAAACAAATGAATGGAAAATAAATAAGAACAGAAGTCAATGGAATAAAAAAATCAATGTTAATAGAAAAATGACCTTAAAAGCTTATCTTGGTGCTGGAGCAATAACACAGCAATAGGGTGTTTGCATTGCATGCTGTAGTAAACCCAGGTGGACCCTGGTTCGATTTCAGGCATCTCATGTGGATCTACAAGCTTGCCAGGAGTGATTTCTGAGTGCAGAACCAGGAGTAATCTCTGAGTGCCACTGAGTGTAATGCGCCCCCCCCCCCCATAAAAAAAGCTTATTCTTGGGGAAAAAAGATGAAAGCCTTCATCAATATTAATCTCATGAATGAAAAGAATACACATTATTCTAGATCTCACAAACACTGAAAGAGTAACAGGGTATTAAACATCTGAAATTATCCAACCTACCTCTTCAAAGGAATACTTTTCTACTGTATGAAGAGCATCTTCTGTCTCATTCCACCCTCCAATAGAATAGATGCAGTCATTGAGTGCAGCCACTCCAAGGTAAGCTCTTCTAGTTCCCATGGGAGGAAGTGGAGACCATCGCTTGGAAAGTGGATCATAAACCTCGAAAGAACGAAGCTCTATTCCTTCATTGCTGATTCCTCCAATTACATAAATTAAACCTGAAAGTGGAACAGTTTTGTTCAGATGCTATAGAAAAATTTAACAAATATTTATAATAACTATTAATTGATGAGGTTAGATTTTTTTTTCTTGTTAAGTTCTACCAGTATCTTATACATCTTAGATATCAATCCCTTATCAGATAGGTATTGGGTGAATAGTTTCTCTCAGTCCATGGGTAGTCTTTGAATCCTGGTCACCATTTTCTTTGAGGTACATAAGATTTCTGGTTTAATGTAGTCCCATTTTCTTATTTTTGTTTCCATTTTCTTGGACAAAGATGAGAAACAATTTTTTTTCTTTTGATTTTTGGAACTCACCCGGCAGCACTCAGGGGTTACTCCTGGCTCTACACTCAGAAATCGCTGTTGGAAGGCTCAGGGAACCATATGGGATGCCAGGATTCAAACCATCGTCCCTCTGCTGCAAGGCAAATGCCCTACCTCTATGCTATCTCTCTGGCCCCTATTTCTGTCTAATTTATCATAGCTCACATTTAAACATGTTGCTAAGAATTAGAGGTGTGAATTATTTCTTTATTTTAAGGTTTTGGTTTTTGGCCCCTCCCAAAGGTATTCATTGGTTCTGCCTCTGTGAACACTAACCATTCTCATTGCTAATATATATATAGTGCCAGGGATCTAAGCAGGGTTGGTAGCGTGCAGGGCAGTGTCAATCCCTGTACTATTTCCTTGTCTGGGGGAGGCATAATGTGTGAATTTATTTTCAAATTATTTATTTATTTATTTATTTATTTTGGGAGGGTCACACCCGGCAGCGCTCAGGGTTACTCCTGGCTCTATGCTCAGAAATTGCTCCTGGTAGGCTCGGGGGACGGGATTCGAACCACCGTCTTGCATGAAAGGCAAACATCCTACCTCCATGCCATCTCTCTGGTCTCTATTTTCAATTTTGTTTTTGTTTTTGTTTTTTGTTTTTGGGCCACACCCAGCGGTGCTCAGGGGTTACTCCTGGCTGCTTGCTCAGAAATAGCTCCTGGCAGGCATGGGGGACCATATGGGACACCAGGATTCGAACCAACCACCTTAGGTCCTGGATCGGCTGCTTGCAAGGCAAACACCGCTGTGCTATCTCTCCGGGCCCATTTTCAAATAATATAATGATAAAACAATCAGTCAGACAAAGATTTTCTTTTTGTTGTTGTGGTTTGTGAGTCACACCTGGCAATGCTCAGGTGTGGCCACTTGGTGTGGCCCAAACAACAAAAAAAATTTTTTTAATATAATTTTTTCAAAACAAATAACTAGGATTAAAAATCCAGATAGACAAAGTACCCCACTAAGGAAAAGCACATTTGAATTATTACCCATTATTATCATTATTATTTTTATTTTACTTTATTTGGTTTTTGAGTCACACCTGCAGCGCTCAGGAGTGACTCCTGGCTCTACACTCAGAAATCACTCCGGGCAGGCTCGGGGGACCATAAGAAATGCTGGGATTCAAACCACCATCCTTCTGCATGCAAGGCAAATGCCCTACTCCATGCTATCTCTCTGGCCCCTTTATTTTATTATTTTTTTTTGGGGTCACACCCGGCATGGCTCAGGAGTTACTCCGGGCTCTACACTCAGAAATTGCTCCTGGCAGGCTCGGAGGACCATATGAGATGCCGGGATTCAAACCACCATCCTTCTGCATGCAAGGCAAATGCCTTACCTCCATGCTATCTCTCCAGCCCCCTTTATTTTATTTTTAAACCATTTTATTTAGATACTGTGGTTCATAGTACTGTTATCCATATGTTTCATGGATATATCATTCTCACACTGCAAGACAGCCAGCTTCCCTCCACAAATGTTCCAAGTACTCCTCCTAGTCCCACCCCATGTAAGTTCAATTTTGTAGACAAAAAACTTTTGGGGGGGCCATATCTGGTGGTCTCAGGGGTTATTTCTGGCTTTGCACTCAGAAATCGCTTCTGGCAGGCTCAGGGGACCATATGGGATGCCGGGAATCTAGCCACCATCTGTCCTGAATTGGCTGTGTGCAAGGCAAATAAATGCCCTACTGCTGTACTATCTCTCTGGCCCCAAACTCAATTTTTTTTTTTTTTTTGTGGTTTTTGAGTCACACCCGGCAGTGCTCAGGGGTTATTCCTGGCTCCAGGCTCAGAAATTGCTCCTGGCAGGCACGGGGGACCATATGGGGCGCCGGGATTCGAACTGATGACCTCCTGCATGAAAGGCAAATGCCTTACCTCCATGCTATCTCTCCGGCCCCCCCAAACTCAATTTTTTTTTAAAATACTTTATTCAGAGGATGTAGGTTAGTGGTAGAGTGTAAACCCTGCATATATAATAACCAATTTCAATCAGCAATACCAACAATAAAAGCAAAAAGTTTTTTGTTTGTTTGTTTTTGGTTTTTTTGGGCCACACGCGTTTGATGCTCAGGGGTTACTCCTGGCTAAGCACTCAGAAATCGCCCCTGGCTTGGGGGGACCATATGGGACGCCAGGGGATCAAACCAAGGTCCTTCCTTGGATAGCACTTACAAGGCAGACACCTTACCTCTAGTGCCACCTCACTGGCCCCTAAATGTATCTTTTTTATTTATTTATTTATTTATTTTTTGGTTTTTGGGCCACACCTGGCGATGCTCAGGGGTTACTCCTGGCTATCTGCTCAGAAATAGCTCCTGGCAGGCAAGGGGGTCCATATGGAATGCCGGGATTCGAACCAACCACCTTAAGTCCTGGGTCGGCTGCTTGCAAGGCAAACACTGCTGTGCTATCTCTCCAGCCCCAGCAAAAAGTTTTTTAAAAGACATTTTTGCGTGTGCTTGGGTGGAGCATAGTTCAGTGGTCAGGAGATAAAAGCCTTCCCAGAGGAACCTGGTCATTTCCAGCACTGCTTGATCCTCCAAGCACCAGTAGGTATAGCCTATGAGGCTCCCAGCAACACTAAGTGAGAACACTGAATTGTATATCCTAGCTAACTGAACTGTGGTCCCCAGTCCTAAGCACTACTCAGGAGATATAAATAAAATAATTACTCTAATTAATTAAAATAAATTAAAAACATTTTCAGAAAAAAATTTGGGGAAAGCATTTTATAAAACAATTACCTTGCATTTCACAGCACCCAAAATAGTAGCGTGACACAGCCATGTTGCCAACAATTTCCCATTTATTTTCATCAGGATCAAATCGTTCAATAGTACTTCCTATCTCAGCTCCAACCCATCCACCTGTAACCAAATCAAAAATATTATTTCCAGGATAAAGGAAGCTTATTTATGAAAATTCTGCAGAAATTATCTAATCTTTTACTTCACATTATGGATGACTATAATGTAAATCAGAAAGGTGGGGGCCGGGAAGGTGGCGCTAGGGTAAGGTGTCTGCCTTGCAAGCGCTAGCGTAGGACGAACGACAGTTCGATCCCCTGGCATCCCATATGGTCCCCCCACAAGCCAGGGGCAATTTCTGAGCGCATAGCCAGGAGTAACCCCTGAACATCAAATGGGTGTGGCCCAAAAACCAAAAAAAAAAAAATCAGAAAGGTGCTTAAGCCATATAAAAAGTCAGAATTTTGGGGCTGAAAAAAAATTGGGGGGCCTGAGAGACAGCATGGAAGTAAAGTGTTTGCCTTGCATGCAGAAGGACAGTGGTTCAAATCCCGGCATCTGAGCATAGAGCCAGAAGTAACCCCTGAGCACTGCCGGGTGTGACCCAAAAACAAACAAACAAAAAAAAAAAAAATCAGAATTTTTTTGTTAGTTTTTGGGCCACACCTGACAGTGTGCAGGATTTACTTTGCTCTCTATTCAGGGATCACTCATTGCTTAGGGTGGCTGCATGTGAGGCAAATGCCTAACAATTGTATTATTTCTTTAGCTCCCCAAAATTAGAATTTGACTGTGAGTAGAATTCAGGTCCTTTATTGTGAATAGAACTCTGTCTAGTCTTCACTACATAACATAAAGCAAATAAAGGGTCTGGGGAAAGAATACAGCACATAGGGCACTTGCCTTGCATGTGGTAAACCTGGGTTTGATCCCCAGCATCTCATATGATCTCCCTAGCACTGCTAGGAGTAATTCCTGACTCCAGAGTTAAGAGTACTGCAGAGGACTCCCCTTAAAAAAGTAAAAAAAAAAAAAAAAAAAAAGGGACCTGAGAGATAGCATGGAGGTAAGGCATTTGCCTTTCATGCAGAAGGTCATCGGTTCGAATCCCAGCGTCCCATATGATCCCCTGTGCCTGCCAGGAGCAATTTCTGAGCCTGGAGCCAGGAATAACCCTTGAGCACTGCCGGTGTGACCCAAAAACCACACACACACCAAAAAATCATTTTTTTTATCTCCAAAACCCATCATTTTGCATAAGAAATGTGCTAAGTTGGGGCTGGAGCGATAGCACAGTAGTAGGGTGTTTGCCTTGCAGGCTGCTGACCCAAGACAGACCTGGGTTCAATCCCTAACATCCCATATGGTCCCCAGAGCCTGCCAGGTGCGACTTCTGAGTGCAGAGCCAGAAGTGGTAACTTCTGAGAGCAGCCAGGTCTGACCCAAAACCAAAATAAAAATAAAAAATAAAAATAAATGTGCTAGAGGGCGGTGGCGCTAGAGGTAAGGTGCCTGCCTTGCCTGCGCTAGCCTTGGATGGACCGCGATTCGATCCCCCCGTCCTCCCACATGGTCCCCCAAGCCAAGAGCGACTTCTGAGCGTATAGCTAGGAGTAACCCCTGAGCATCACCGGGTGTGGCCCAGAAAAATAAATAAATAAATGTGCTAAGTTGCAAAAACTACCCTTTAAAACATATTCTATATTTCAGAGTTTAATCTTAATTTATTTGTTTCGTTTTTGGTTTTGGGGTCACACCCGGTAGTACTCAGGGGTTACTCCTGGCTCTACGCTCAGAAATCGTTCCTGGCAGACTCGGGAGACCATATGAAATGCTGGGATTCCAACCACCGTCCTTCTGCATGCAAGAGAAATGCCTTACCTCCATGATATCTCTCCGGCCCCTAATCATGAGTTTAATTTAACTAGCCAACAGTTTATTATATTAGACATCTCAGGACATGTATATATGTATATAGAAAGATAGATTTAAATATAGATTTATAAGATTGTTGTGTATTGTGCTGAGAAATCAAACCAAAGGTCTTACATATGCAAATAAAGTGTTTCCCAATTCTCTGTTGCTGACAGAAAATTCATTCTTTTTTTTTCTTTTTTTTTTTTTGGTATTAGGGTCACACCCAGCAGTGCTCAGGGGTTACTCCTGGCTCTGCGCCCAGAACTGAGTCCTGGCAGGCTCGGGGGATCGTATGGGATGTGGGATTCGAACCTCTATCCTTCTGCATGCAAGGCAAACACTCTACCTCCATGCCACCTCTCTGGCCCCAGAAAATCCATTCTTGAAAATATTCCCAAGTAATACAATTTTAAGAATAAGATTTTGGGTGCTGGAGCGGTAGTTCAGTGGTAAGGCATTTGCCTTACATGTGGATGACCCAGGACAGACATGGGTTTGATCTCCGGCTTCCCATATGGTCCCCAGAGCCAGAGGCGATTTCTGAGAGGAGAGCCGCTAGTAACCCTTGAGCACCACCAGGTGTTACACCAAAAAATAAAGAAATAAAGAATAAGATTTTGGGGGGCCTGAGAGATAGCATGAAGGTAAGGTGTTTGCCTTTCATGCAGAAGGATGGTGGTTCAAATCCCGGCATCCCATATGGTCCCCTGTGCCTGCCAGGGGCTATTTCTGAGCATAGAGCCAGGAGTAACCCCTGAGCACTGGCAGGTGTGACCCAAAAAAAAAAAAAAAAAAAAAAAAGATTTTGGGCCATGCATGCAGCCCAGGAGCAGAACAGATGCTTCCCTTATATGAAGCCTTGGCTTTGATATCTGGAACCAAAACAGAAAAATAGAGTAAGCATTTATAAAGTTGAAAAAAGATAAGTACCTCGTGGGAGGGAAGACCCATTTCTGATATAATCAGAATCTAAAGATTTAAGTAATATTAGATATATAATTAAATTAAACTGCATAATTACCCAAAGCATAAATAGCCCCATAACACACACAAACTCCTAAGCCACAACGGGGGTGATTCATTGAAGCTACAGTTGTCCACTGTTTAGTTACTGGGTCATAGCATTCAGTACAGTCAAATATCATTGAATCCTTTTCACCTGCATTAATAAAGGAAAAACAAAGGAGAAGGTTTAGTTATGATAAAAATCGAACCACAATATAATAATTGGAAGCACTCTATATTATCAAAAATTCAAAAATCCTATCATAACTTTATTTTTTGTTTTGTTTTGTTTATAGGCCACATCTAGCAATGTTTAGGGGTTATTCCTGGCTCTGCACTCAGGAATTATTCTTGATAGTGTTCAGGGAAAACCATATAGGATGCTTGGAGTTGAACCTGAGTCAACTGTATGCAAGGCAAATGCCCTACCCACTATGCTCTAGCTCTGCCATCACTTAATTTTTTTTTTTTGGTCACACTCAGCAGCACTCAGGGGTTACTCCTAGCTTTACGCTCAGAAATCGCTCCTGGCAGGCTCGGGGAATCATATGGGATGCCGGGATTTGAACCACCATCCTTCTGCATGCAAGGCAAATGCCCTACCTCCATGCTATCTCTGTGGCCTTCCATCACTATTTGGGGGGGGGGGGAATTTGGGTCACACCTTGAAGCACTCAGGGGTTACTCCTAGCTCTATGCTCAAAAATCGCTCCTGGCAGGCTCGGGGAATCATATGGGATGCCAGGATTCGAACCACCGACCTTCTGTATGAAAGGCAAACACCCGGGGCCGGGCGGTGGCGCTAAAGGTAAGGTGCCTGCCTTGCCTGCGCTAGCCTTGGACGGACCGCGGTTCGATCCCCCGGTGTCCCATATGGTCCCCCAAGCCAGGAGCAACTTCTGAGCACATAGCCAGGAGTAACCCCTGAGCGTTACCGGGTGTGGCCCAAAAACCAAAAAAAAAAAAAAAAGAAAGGCAAACACCCTACCTCCATCCTAACTCTCCAGCCCCTCCATCACTATTTTTAATAATATCATCTTTCAGGGCCGGGCGGTGGTGCTAGAGGTAAGGTGTCTGCCTTGCCAGCGCTAGCCTAGGACGGATCGCGGTTTGATCCCCTCGGTGTCCCATATGGTCCCCCAAGCCAGGAGCGACTTCTGAGCGCATAGCCAGGAGTAACCCCTGAGCGTCACCGGGTGTGGCCCAAAAACCAAAAAACAAACAAACAAACAAAAATAATATCATCTTTCTTCTTTTGGGGTGAAGGCTCCCAAGTGGTGCTCAGGGTCATATGGGGCCTCTAGAATTATATCTAGTGATGTTCAAAGGTCATGGGGTTCTAGATCAAACCAGATTGGGCCATGTAATGCATATGCCATAAAAGTACCGTGGCTCAAGAGCATTGAATTTATTAAAGAGCACTGATGAAGCAGACACAATTTTCCTATTATTCTTTTATAATTCTATCACCTAAGCAATTTATGTCATTTTCATTATAAAATTTATATTTTCCCTCATATTTTATTTTTTTGGTTTTTGTGTCACACCCAGCAGAGCTCAGGGGTTCCTCCTCGCTCTATGTTCAGAAATTGCTCCTGGCAGGCTCCAGGGACCATATGGGATGCCGGGATTGGACCATTGACCTTCTCCATGCAAGGCAAACACCTTATCTCTATGCTATCTCTCCAGCCCCTAGGCAAATACCTTAACCCTTGTACTATTCTAGCTCTCTAAATATTTGGGGGGACATTTTAGGCCATATGCAGTGGTACTAAGGAGCTACTTCCAGATCTCATGTGCTCTGGTCACTAAGCAATGCCAGGTACTGAACTTGGAGTTGACTGCATGCAAAACCTCAACCCCTATACTAGCTCTCTAGCCGACTATCTCAATTATTTCCAAGTGATCAATTCTGTAACATTAAACACATTCACATATTTTTCACTCACCACAGTCATTCATTCCTAAAATTCTCTTCATCTTGAAAAACTGAAACACTGGGGCCAGAGAGATGGCATGGAGGTAAGGTGTTTGCCTTTCATGCAGAAGGACGGTGGTTCAAATCCTGGCATCCCATATGGACCCCTGTGCCTGCCAGGATCAATTTCTGAGCACAGAGCCAGGATTAACCCCTGAGCGCTGCAGGGTGTGACCACACCCCCCCAAAAAAAACAACAAACAAAAAAAAAAAGAAAAACTGAAACAACATACATATTAAAAGTAATTTCCCAAATCTCTCTTCTGCTCAACCTTTGCCAATGTTTCCTGCTTTTATGATTTTTTTTTTTTTTGTGTGTGTGGTTTTTGGGTCACACCCGGCAGTGCTCAGGGGTTATTCCTGGCACCAGGCTCAGAAATTGCTCCTGGCAGGCACGGGGGACCATATGGGGCGCCGGGATTTGAACCGATGACCTCCTGCATGAAAGGCAAACGCCTTACCTCCATGCTATCTCTCCAGCCCCTGCTTTTATGATTTTTTTTTTTTTTTTTTTTTTGCTTTTTGGGCCACACCCGGTGATGCTCAGGGGTTACTCCTGGCTATGCGCTCAGAAGTTGCTCCTGGCTTGGGGGACCATATGGAGCGCCGGGGGATCGAACCGCGGTCCGTCCAAGGCAAGCGCGGGCAAGGCAGGCACCTTACCTCTAGCGCCACCGCCCGGCCCCTGCTTTTATGATTTTTAACTACTATAAATACCTTATAATTAGAATCATATAGTATTGGGGGAGGGGTTTCCCAAGCAGTAATTAGATGGACATTCATAGTTATTCTTGCCCACCTGGGCCAGAGATTAAATGTAAGGGCCTGAGGATACAGTGCTGCTTGGGCCCTGCAGTATCAGGAGATATCTGGTGCTTGCAGATCTCCAGAGCCAGCAATGCTCAAGGACGTCCAGGGCTGCCTCTGCAATGTTAAGGCGGCAGACATCAAAACTAGGGTTGCCCACATGCAAGGCATGTACTATCACTCTGTACTATCATGTACTCATGTACTATCAACCCCTGTACTATCACTCTGGCCCTTATAGAGTATTATTATGAATAATAAGAATGGTTTAGGGGCCGGAGAGATAGCACAGCAGTAGTATGTTTGCCTGGCATGCGGCTAACCCAGGATGGATGGTGGTTCAAATCCTGGCATCCCATAGGGTTCCCTGAGCCTGCCAGGGGTGATTTCTAAGCACAGAGCCTGAATAACCCCTGAGTGCCACCAGATGTGACTCAAAAACCAAAACCTAAAATAAAATAAAATAAAATAAAAATAATGGTTTAAAAAGACTGACAAGCAGGGCCGGAGAGATGGCAGGAGGGAAGGCGTTTGCCCTTCATGCAGAAGGTCATTGGTTTGAATCCCAGCATCCTATATGGTCCCCTGAGCCTGCCAGGAGCGACTTCTGAGCATGGAGCCAGGAGTAACCCCTGAGTGCTGCCGGGTGTGACCCAAAAACAAAACAAAACAAAACAAAAAGACTAACAAGCAGAGCAATCAGAACACAACAGTCTTACATTGGAATAACTAACAATGACAGACTATCCATAAACTCAATTCCAGGTGGATTACAAATATAAATGTAAATGGAAAATCTATAAAACAAAAAAGGTATAGATCATCATGACTTTGAAGTAGGAAAAAATTTTTTTTTTTTTTTTGGAAAGAATTTCTTTATAAAGATATAAAAAGGGGCCTAGGAGATAGCTCAAAGATCTGGAGTACATAGTTTGCATGCAGGAGTCTCAGTTTTATTCCCTGGCATCATATGAACCCCTAAATAATGAGTAAAACCAGAATTGAATCAGGATTTATCAACAACAGAAAAGAAACCAAGGGGCCAAAGTGATTGCCTTGCATGCAGCCAATTGGGGTTTGATCCCCGAAATCCCAGATAGTCTCCCAAGCCTGCCACGAGTGATTTCCAAGTGCAGAGCCAGGAGTAAACTCTGAATGCCTCTAGGTGTGGCCCAGTAAAGCAAAAACAAAACAAAAAACTCCACACAAATAAAGACATTGAAGTGATAATACAGCAGGTAGGGCACTTGTCTTACACATAACTGTTTGGTCCCCAAATCCCATTAGGTCTCTGGTAACCATCAGAATTAATTCCTAAATGCAAGCAGGTGTTTCCCAAAAACAAAACAAAACAAACAAAAATAAATAAAGGAAGATTGAGGTTGGAAAAGTAGTACAGCAGATAAAGTGCTTGCCTTGCACGTAGCTAATCCGGTTCAATCCCTGGCGCTTCATATAGTTCCCTGAGCCTACCAGGAATGATCCCTAAGCACAGAGCCAGGAGTAAGCCCTGAACACAGCCTAATGTGGCCCAGATAAACAAAATAAATTAATAAATGCCAGCAAAAATTTTGGTGCCATATTTTATAGAAAACTTTTCAATAAAATAAAATATGAGGGATCTGTCTTGATACAATATCTCTATGGTCTAAAATATTTAATATCTGATATTTTCTGTCTTTCATTTATTTAATAAATATTTATTAAGTTAATTTATATCAATATATATTCCATAATACCTAGCAACACATATATGTTGCTATATATGTATATATAAATAAATATATAAATGTGTGGCATGTAAGAAAGCAATCAATTTAGGGCCAGTGATATAGTTCAGCAATAGAACACTTGCCTTGCATGTGTGAGGTTCTGAGTTTTAATCCCAGGCAACAACAACAGTAACAATAACAACACAGCCACACAAAAAGCTAAGGAAGAATAAAGCTTTTTTATAGCTATAAACTAATGAGGGAAACAAAATATTTTCATTATTACCTCCAATAGCATAGACCATCCCTCCCAGAACTGCTACTCCCAGTCCACATCGAGCCTGATGAAGTGAAGACACAGTAGTCCAGTATTGGCTAAAGGTGTCAAAACGTTCTACACAGCTGAGGGCTCTGTTATCACTCCAACGTCCTCCCTGCAATCGAGTATATCCACCTGACCAAAGGAAGAAAAAGAGGCATAAAGCAAATCTCTTACTTTTTTGTTGGTTTTGGGCCACGCCCAGAAGTGCTCAGGAGTTAATCTAGGCTCTGTGCTCAGAAATCACTCCTGGCAGGCTCAGGAGACCATATGAAATACCAGGGATCAAACCCGGTAGGTCCCAGGTCAGCTGTGTGCAAGAGGGCAAACGACCTACGATTGTACTATCACTCCGGCCCAAAGGCCCAAATCCCTTACTTTATTTGAGGGGGAAGGGGAGAGAGGGCACAGCCAGCGGCACTCAGGGGTCACTCCTGGCTCTGTGCACAGAAATTGCTCCTGACAGGCTCAGGGACCATATGGGAACTCAGGTTCACCCCGAATTGTTTGCTTGCAAAGCAAATGCCCTATAGCTGTGCTATCACTTCGGCCCTGAAAACCGTTACTTTTGTTTTGTTTTGTTTTTTGGGCCACAACGCTCAGGGGTTATTCCTGCCTATCTGCTCAGAAATCGCTCCTGGTGGGGCCTGAGTGGTGGCACAGAGCGATAAGGCATTTGCCTTGCCCATGATAGCCTAGGACGGAATGTGGTTCGATCCACCGGTGTTCCATATGACCGCCAAGCCAGGAGCAATTTCTAAGCATAGCCAAAAGTAACCCCTGAGCATCACTGGGTGTGGCCCAAAAAACAAACAAACAAAAAAGAAATCTCAGGCCCAGAGAGATAGCACAATCCCATTAAATATTTTCCAAGATACTTTCATTATAACAAGAGACACCATTAGAAGCCATTGCCTTGCACAAGGCAGATCCAAGTTCAATACCCTGGCATCCCATATGATCTCAAGCCTGCCATGAGTAATTTCTGAATGCAAAGTCAGGAGCAACCACTGAGCACTGCCAGATGTGATATAAGAAATAAAAGGGGCCCGGAGAGATAGCACAGCGGCGTTTGCCTTGCAAGCAGCTGATCCAGGACCAAAGGTGGTTGGTTCGAATCCCGGTGTCCCACATGGTCCCCTGTGCCTGCCAGGAGCTATTTCTGAGCAGACAACCAGGAGTAACCCCTGAGCACCGCCGGGTGTGACCCAAAAACCAAAAAAAAAAAAAAAAAGATACGGGCCCGGAGAGATAGCACAGCAGCGGTGTTTGCCTTGCAAGCAGGAGTAACCCCTGAGCACCACCGGGTGTAGCCCAAAAACCAAAAAAGAAAAGAAATCGCTCCTGGTAGCAAGAGGACTATATGGGATGCACGGATTCAAAACACCTTTGGTCCTGGGTTGGCTGCTTGCAAGGCAAATGCCCTACCACTGTGCTATCTCTCTGACCCAAAAACCTTTACTTTTAAACACAGAATTGGTAATAATGAAGCAATTTTATTTATTCATTATAACTATTTTACTGAAAGAGTAAGTGTTTGCAAGCCTGCTCTACATATTCCTTTAATAAGTCCCTTAAGGATCACACATTTAAGATATAAGCTTTACCACTGAGTTACACTGAGTTACCCTCCAGCCCTTATACATCCATTCTTCTTCTTTTTTTTTTTTTTTTGTTTTGTTTTGTTTTTAGGCCACACCCGTCGTTGCTCAGAGGTTACTCCTGGCTGTCTGCTCAGAAATAGCTCCTGGCAGGCACGGGGGACCACATGGGACACCGGGATTCGAACCAACCACGTTTGGTCCTGGATCGGCTGCTTGCAAGGCAAATGCCGCTGTGCTATCTCTCCGGGCCTCCATTCTTCTTTTTTGTTTGTTTGGGGGCAATATCCAGTGGTGCTCAGGAGCTACTCCCAGTTCTGTGCTTGGTGATTTCTCCCAGTGGTTCTCAGTGGATCATGTGTTTTGGCCTCTGCATGAATCAAACCATGTGTTCCAGTCCACTGAGTTATCTCTTTGGTGTCACATACATAATTTTTCTTTTTTTTTTTTCTTTTAATTTGCGGAAGGTGGTGGGGATGTTGGGCTACACCTGGTGGTGCTCTTGTCTTAGAAATCACTCTTGGTGGGCCCGGGGACCATATATAGAATGCTGGGGATTGAGCTCTAGTTGGCTGCATGCAAGCAATTTCCCTACCCACTATACAATAGCTCTGGCCCCCATAATCTTTTTTTTTGGGGGGGGGGGCACACCCGCTGATGCTCAGGGGTTACTCCTCTCCTGGCTCTGCGCTTAGAAATTTCTCCTGGCTTAGGGGACCATATGGGACACTGAGGGATCCAACTGTGGTTAATCCTACGTTAATGTGGGCAAGGCAAATACCTTAACGTTTGTGCCAACGCTCCGGCCCCAATCCCCTAATTCTTTTTTTTTTTTTTTTTTTTGGTTTTTGGGCCACACCCTGTGACGCTCAGGGGTTACTCCTGGCTATGCGCTCAGAAGTTGCTCCTGGCTTCTTGGGGGACCATATGGGACGCCGGGGGATCGAACCGCAGTCCGTCCTAGGCTAGCGCAGGCAAGGCAGGCACCTTACCTCCAGCGCCACCGCCCGGCCCCAATCAATCCCCTAATTCTTAAATCTGACATTTCTTGGGGCCAAAGAGATAGCACAAAGGTAGGGCATTTGCCTTACAAGCAGCCAACCCAGGACCCAGGATCAATGGTGGTTCGAATCCCGGCATCCCATATGGTCCCCTGTGCCTGCCAGGAGTGATTTCTGAGCAGAGAGCCAGGAGTAACCCCTGAGCATCACTGGGTGTGGCCCCCCCCCAAAAAAAATCTGTCATTTCTTTAAAGATTATTACTAGTGTGAAACAAAGTTAACCTGCATCCTATAATCTGGTTCTAGTTAAAGCAGAATTATTAGAGAAATTGTAATGTTAGAAGTTGCTTATCTGTCTAGTTATGTTTCATTATTATGGGGCTGGAGCAAGGAAGGGTGCTAGACTTGCATGCAGCCTATCCTAATTCAATCCTTGGCACCCCATATGGTTTCCTGAGCACCTCCAGGAACAATTCCTGAGTGCAGAGCCAAGAGTAACTGCTGAGCATTGCTGGGTGTGAATGAAAAACTAAAAATATAGGGGTGTCAGTATGGGGTTAAAGAGATAGTACAGAAGGTTGGGCACCTTGCCTAGCATGCAAATTTAATCCTCAGCATTGCATATGGGCTCCTGAGCACCAAGTCAGGACACAGCAAGGTGTAACCCCTAAACAAACAAACAAAACAGTGAACTAAAAAAAAAAAAAAAAGTGAACAGACCCGGAGAGATAGCACAGCTGTGTTTGCCTTGCAAGCAGCCGATCCAGGACCAAAAGGTGATTGGTTCGAATCCTGGTGTCCCATATGGTACCTTGTGCCTGCCAGGAGCTATTTCTGAGCAGACAGCCAGGAGTAACCCCTGAGCACTGCCGGGTGTGGCCCAAATACCAAAAAAAAAAAAAAAAAAAAAAGTGAACTTAATTTCTCTGTACAACCCATCATTTAAAAAAGATTTAGTGGGGGCTAGAGAGATAGCACAGCGGTAGGGTGTATGCCTCGCATGCAGCAGACCCCAGAGGGACCCAATTCGATTCCCAGAATCTCATATAGTTCCCCAGACTGCCAGGGAGATTTCTGAGTGCAGAGCCAGGAGTAACCCCTGAGCACTGCTGGGTGTGGCCCAAAAACTAATCAAGTAATAAATAAATGAAGTTTTTTTTATAAATAAAATTTCTTTTTTTTTTTTTTTTGGTTTTTGGGCCACACCCGGTGACGCTCAGGGGTTACTCCTGGCTATGCGCTCAGAAGTCGCTCCTGGCTTGGGGGACCATATGGGACGCCGGGGGATCGAACAGCGGTCCGTCCTAGGTTAGCGCAGGCAAGGCAGGCACCTTACCCCCAGCGCCACCGCCCGGCCCCTCTTTTTTTTTTTTTTTTTTTTTTTTTTTTTTGGTTTTTGGGTCACACCTGGCGATGCTCAGGGGTTACTCCTGGTTGTCTGCTCAGAAATAGCTCCTGGCAGGCACGGGGACCATATGGGATACCGGGATTCAAACCAACCACCTTTGGTCCTGGATAGGCTGCTTGAAAGGCAAACGCCACTGTGCTATCTCTCTGGGCCCTAAATAAAGTTTTTTAAAAATAATAAAAAATAAAAAAGATTGGGGCCAGAGAGATAGCACAGCGGCTTTTGCCTTGCAAGCAGCCAACTCAAAACCTAAGGTGGTTGGTTCAAATCCCGGCGTCCCATATGGTCCCCCGTGCCTGCCAGGAGCTATTTCTGAGCAGATAGCCAGGAGTAACCCCTGAGCACCACCGGGTGTGGCCCAAAAACCAAAAAAACAAACAAACAAAAAAAGATTTAGCATGACAAAAATTATATATTTGTGCTACAGCTTATATAAGTTATATAAATATTTACATATTCAAATTATATTATTAAGTTTACTATAATATATATTTTTGTTTTTTGGCTGACACCCAGTGACCTCCAGGCTTACTTCTGGCTCTGCACTCAAAATCACTCCTGGCAGTGCTCACAGGACCATATGGGATGCTGGGGATTGAACCCAAGTCTACCACATACAAGTCAGTGCCTTACACACTATACTATCTAAAATTCCAGGCCCCAAATAGCATTTATTGAGACAACTATTTGATGGTAACTAGGTAACCTATGAAACCTAATAATTTTTATATATTTATTTATTTATTTTTGGTTTTTTAGTAACACCTGGTGGCACTCAGGGGTTACTCCTGGCTCTGCGCTTAGAAATCGCTTCTGGGGGCCGGGAAGGTGGCGCTAGAGATAAGGTGTCTGCCTTGTAAGCGCTAGCCAAGGAACGGACCGCGGTTCAATCCCCCGGCGTCCCATATGGTTCCCCCAAGCCAGGGGCAATTTCTGAGCGCTTAGCCAGGAGTATCCCCTGAGCGTCAAACGGGTGTGGCCCCAAACCCAAAAAAAAAAAAAAAACATTAAAAAAAAAAAAAAAAAAAAAAAAGAAATCGCTTCTGGTGGCTCTGGGGAAACATGGAATGCCGGGATTTGAACCACCATCTGTCCTGGGTCAGCTGCATGCAAGGCAAATGCCCTACCGCCGTGCTATTTCTCCGGCCTCTGAAACCTAATAGTTTAAATAAAAGAATAACATGTCACATAGGTAGCTTTGGGGGCAGAGGATAAAGCTCACTGGCAAAGCTTTTGCATGGCAATGACACCTACTTTTGATCTTGGATACTACAAAAAAGAAAAATTGTTTTTTTTGTTTTTTTTTTGGTTTTTGGGCCACACTCATTTGACGCTCAGGGGTTACTCCTGGCTATGCACTCAGAAATCGCCCCTGGCTTGGGGGACCATATGGGACACCGGGGATCGAACCGCGGTCCGTCCTACGCTAGCGCTTGCAAGGCAGACACCTTACCTCTAGCGCCACCTTCCCGGCCCCAAAAGAAAAATTGTTAATCTTAGGTATATATACTGTATTTGTTTTTGTTTTTGTTTTTTTTTGGTTTTTGGGCCACACCCGTTTGACGCTCAGGGGTTACTCCTGGCTAAGTGCTCAGAAATTGCCCTTGGCTTGGGGGGACCATATGGGACGCCGGGGGATCGAACCGCGGTCCGTTCCTTGGCTAGCGCTTACAAGGCAGACACCTTATCTCTAGCGCCACCTTCCCGGCCCCTATATACTGTATTTGTAAACACAATTTGTTTATTTTTAATTTGTTGTTGTGGAGGAATACCCTGTGGTGCTCTGGGATCATTCTTGCTCTGTGGTTAAAAATTCCTCCTCCAGGGGGCCGGAGAGATAGCATGGAGGTAAAGTGTTTGCCTTTCATGCAGGAGGTCATCGGTTCAAATCCCGGTGCCCCATATGGTCCCCTGTGCCTGCCAGGAGCAATTTCTGAGCCTGGAGCCAGGAATAACCCCTGAGCACTGCTGGGTGTGACCCAAAAACCAAAAAAAAAAAAAAAAAAAAAAAAAAGAATTCCTCCTAGTAGTGCTCAGTGGGACCATATATGGCGCTGGAAAATGAATCCAAGTCAGCTTCATGTAGAGAAAGTACCGTACCTGCTGTACTATCACTCTGGCCCCTATAAACACAATTTAAAATACATATTCTTTTCTTTTCTTTTTTCTTTTGGTTTTTGGGTCACACCCGGCAGCGCTCAAGGGTTACTCTGTACTCTACACTCAGAAATCGCTCCTGGCAGGCTCGGGGACCATATGGGATGCCAGGATTAGAACCACCGTCCTTCTGCATGCAAGGTAAACACCTTACCTCCATGCTATCTCTCTGGCCTCCTGAAATACATATTCTATATGTAAAATTGAACATGGGCCCGGAGAGATAGCACAGTGGTGTTTGCCTTGCAAGCAGCTTATCCAGGACCAAAGGTGGTTGGTTCGAATCCTGGTGTCCCATATGGTCTCCCGTGCCTGCCAGGAGCTATTTCTGAGCAGACAGCCAGGAGTAACCCCTGAGCACCGCTGGGTGTGGCCCAAAAACCACAAAAAAAAAAAAAAAAAAAAAAGTAAAATTGAACATGTATATTCGACACGACTGCATATTCTAGTATATACAAATAAAAATAAAATATTAATATACAACAATACAGAGCCAGAATGATAGTACAGTGGCAGGGCAGGGTTTGTTGCCTTGCATGTGGCTGACCCAAGACAGACCCGGTTAGATCCCCAGCATCCCGATATATGGTCCTCCGAGCCTGCCAGGAACAATTTCTGAGTGCAGAGCCAGGAGTAACCCCTGAGCACTGCCAGGTGTGGCCCCAAAACCAAAATAAACAAAATACTACAATAATATAGTCTTTAGGCTCAACCTAAAAAATATATTTCCCGGGCCCGGAGAGATAGCACAGCGGCGTTTGCCTTGCAAGCAGCCGATCCAGGACCAAAGGTGGTTGGTTCAAATCCTGGTGTCCCATATGGTCCCCCGTGCCTGCCAGGAGCTATTTCTGAGCACAGCCAGGAGTAACCCCTGAGCACCGCTGGGTGTAGCCAAAAAAAAAAAAAAATTCCCAGTGCCAGAGAGATAGCATGGACGTAAGGTGTTTGCCTTGCATTCAGAAGGACGGTGGATCATATCCAGGTATCCCATATGGTTCCCTGTGCCTGCCAGGAGCAATTTCTGAGCGTAGAGCCAGGAGTAACCCCTGAGCGCTGCCAGGTGTGACCCTCCCCCAAAAAACCCAAAAACCAACAACAACAAATATATATATATATTTCCCATTACTTTTCTTACCTACTGCATACAGGTATTTTCTTGCTTTTTTGCGTGGTCGAACCTTAGATGTCTGCAGAAAACTACAAAACTTGTTCTCTTTGGAAGATTTGCATAACTCACAGTATTCTTTCAAAAGTGTTTGCAATGCAACACGAAGATTAAAGTCAGATATGCCTAAAACAATATTTAAACAGATAATATTAAAACAAAATTTAAATATTGAAGTAATATCTTTCCATAATGATACAATTAATTAAAACAACATGATTCATCAATGATATTTATTTCCTATAATTTTTTTTGGTATTTGGGTCACACCCAGCAGCGCTCACGGGTTACTCCTGGCTCTACACTCAGAAATCACTCCTGGCATACTTGGAGGATCATATAGGATGCCAGGATTCAAACCATCATCCTTCAGCATGCAAGACAAACACCCTACCTCCATGCCATCTTCTGGCCCTATTTCCTATATTATTTAATCAATGCTTCTAAAGAGTATATTTCCTTTTTTGTTTGTTTGTTTTTGGGCCACACCCGGTAATGCTCAGAAGTTGCTCCTGGCTTGGGGGACCATATGGGATGCCGGGGGATCGAACCGCGGTCCATCCAAGGCTAGCGCAGGCAAGGCAGGCACCTTACCTCTAGCGCCATCGCCCGGCCCCAAGAGTATATATTTCCTTAAATATTTTTAGATGATGCCTTGCAGGGGGCCAGAGAGAAAGTACCATGATAGAGAACTTGCCTTGCACTTAGATGACCTGGGTTTGATCCCTTGCACCCCTTATAGTCTCTTGAGCACCCTCTGGAGTGATTCCTGAGCGCAGAGCTATAAGTGACTTCTGAGCAACACCAGATATAGCAAAAAATAAATCCCCAGACAAACAAGCAAAATAATGCTTTATAGGAGCACATGCTTTACATGTACAAGGCCTGACACTGACTACTAACAACCCCCAAAATATGCTTCATGACAGCCTATTTAAAACCATATGTCTGAGGATTTCTAAATAAAAATGGCAAAGTGAAACAGGATCACAATTATCTAATGAATTTTTTTTCTACGCCTTACCACCATGCTATCTCTCTGGCCCCTTTTCTAATGAATTTTTAAAAATTTATTTAAAAAAAGTATTTATTCGGACTGGAGAGATAGCACAGCAGCATTTGCCTTGCGAGCAGCAGATCCAGGACCTAAGGTGGTTGGTTCAAATCCCACATATGGTCCCCTGTGCCTGCCAGGGGCGATTTCTGAGTGTAAAGCCAGGAGTAACCCCTGAGCAATGCTGGGTGTGACCCAAAAACAAAACAAAACAAAAAAGTAGTTAAAGCAGGGACCAGAAAGATAGCACAGCAGTAGGGCGTTTGCCTTGCAGGTGGCCAAACCCAGGATGAACCCAGGTTTGAATCCCTGGCATTCTCATATGGTCCCGAGCCTGCTAGGAACAATTTCTTTTCTTTTTTTTTTTTTTTTCTTTTGGGCCACACCCGTTTGACGCTCAGGGGTTACTCCTGGCTATGCACTCAGAAATCGCTCCTGGCTTGAGTGACCATATGGGATGCTAGGGAATCGAACCGTGGTCTGTCCTAGGTTAGTGTGTGCAAAGCAAATGACCTACCACTTGCACCACTGCTCGGGCCCTCAGGAGTGATTTCTGAGCACAGAGCCAGGAGTAAACCCTGAGTAATACCAGGTGTGGCCTCAAAACCAAAAAAAAAAAGTTAAAGAGACAAAATATCTCACTATATGAAGCCCATCACCTAAAAAGACTTTGAGCATGGTTAATAGAAAGTAGAATATCCTTGAAAAAAGGGTTCTCTGATTGAGAACTTTTACTGAGACCATGAAGAAAGACTTTGGGGTTAGACAACTTAATATGTCCAAAGTCTGTAGCTGGTTTATGCCAGGATGTTCCATGGATAAGGTCTCCCTGTTTTTAGGCCAAAGGTTTTCCCTTTCTATTTTCCCCAATTTTTGCTGCACCTATGCAAAAAAAGCTGCCCTCCGTTTTTTTTTTTTTCTTCTTCTTTTCTATTTTTTTTTCTTTTTTATCTTTTAAATAGGGGTCCTGCCTTTTTCATAGAACTTTGGGACACGTATTACTTTGTTTTACCTCATATTTCTGCATTTTTCTATAAAAGTAAGAAGAAAGAAGAAAAGATGAGTCAGGGGCCAAGTGGTCTCTGGTGAACTGGTGGGGATAAAAACGGGGATAAAAAAAACCAAAAACTTAAATGGCCCTGCATACTGGCAGGCCAGGGGGCAGAGTAGTGGTATAGGATGCACTTTGGGATCTTTGGTGAGGTATGTCACTACTGGTGGAGGGAATGGCCCTGATTCACTGTAGATTTGAAACTATGAAGGACTTTGTAGATCACAATGGTGTCAATAAAATAAAAATTGAAAAAGAAAAAGAAAAAGGGTTATCACCTGAGAAGGTAAACTGGAGATATAAGTCAACGTGTGTACAATTGGCAAACTTTAAGATAAGGACCTAATGGAAAGGATTTTTGGAGGAAGACAGTGAAATCTGGAATTGAACCAAATGCCTCAAATATGCAATCCAATATTCCACTGCTAAATATATTCACAGTCCAAACAAAGTATGTTATAATTTGTGCTAAGGTACAACGTTTGCTAACAAAGAAACATGTCTTTTTTTTGGCAGTAAGGGTATTGGCCACATTTGGCAATGCTCAGGGGTGTTGATGTAATGGCAGTTAGACTTGGACACGCCCCTTGGATACCCTCACTGTAGACAGTTGAACCTGGACATGCTCTCTTGTCATACTGAATATAAAAGAAAAAACTTGGACCTATATAATGGGGGTCTAGAATAGTGTCCAGAGCAGTGCCAAGGCGGGGGTGGGGGGTTGAAGGGTAATAAATCAGCAGAGATATGATGCCTGCTTTCTATCTATTCCTTTCTCTTTCTTGCACCAGGGCCTCCCCCACCAACCTTTGGCAGGTAAATTTCCATCTATCTGTCCCTCTCTCTCAGAAACCACTGGGCAGCAGTGGCAGGCCTCAGACTTTAGGAGGAATAAAAAGTATACTTGGTTTCTACTTCTCTCTTCTCTTCTCTCTCTGTCTCTCTCTCACTATCTTATCTCTCTCTCCTGGAATGGCAGTCACTACGTAATGTTGACATCCCTGGGTGGGCATAAGGCCCTACCCAGCACCCCACAGACCCTGTGATCCACCAGGCCCTGGCTGCCTTGGGCTCTTGCAGCCATGCAGCAGGCGACTTGCAGCTTGCCATAGTAATCTACTGGATAATGGAGAATTTCTACATAGGAGTTTCTTCTGGCTCTACACTCAGGAACTATTGGTGGTGCTGGGAAACTATATATGATGCCCAGAATTGAACCCATATCAGCCATGTGCAAAACAAGCCCCCTACTCACTGTACTATTTATCTCTCTGGCCCCAAGAAATGTATCAGTCTTATCCCTATATTCTGAAGCAATACTAATAAAAAAAGTTAATTAATACAAAGTTATTGATAGTTGAGTTTTAGACACTTAATGTTCTAGCACTAATCCTACCACCAGTATCAATTTGCTTCCACTAGTATTCCTATATTCTCAGCGATATCATTTCTTTTTTTTTTTTTTTTTTTTTTTTTGTGGTTTTGGGGTCACACCCGGCAGTGCTCAGGGGATACTCCTGGCTCCATGCTCAGAAATTGCTCCTGGCAGGCACGGGGGACCATATGGGACACGGGGATTCAAACTGATGACCTTCTGCATGAAAGGCAAACACCTTACCTCCATGCTATCTCTCCGGCCCCTAGCGATATCATTTCTTGGCATCTACACCAAGAGCCCTAAAAGATTCACTCAAGGGACCAGAGCAATTTGCCTTGCACGCGGCCACCACAGAAAGGACCCCTGTTCAAATCCCAGCATCCCCATATGGTCCCCCAAGCCTGTCAGGAGCGATGCTGGGTGTGACCCAAAACAAAACAAAACAAAATAAAAAGATTCACTCAAAAGATGTTTAAATTCCTTTGGTCAAGGATCAGAGAGATAGTAGGGCAGATAAGGCACTTGCTTGCAGGTGGCACACTCAGGTTCAATTTCTGGCACCCTCTATGATTCCCCAAGCCTAGCTAAGAGTGATTCTTTTTTTTTTTTTTTTTTGGGCCACACCCGGCGGTGCTGAGGGGTTACTCCTGGCTGTCTGCTCAGAAATAGCTCCTGGCAGGCACGGGGGACCATATGGGACACCGGGATTCGAACCAACCACCTTTGGTCCTGGATCGGCTGCTTGCAAGGCAAACACCGCTGTGCTATCTCTCCGGGCCTGCTAAGAGTGATTCTTGACCTCAGGGCCAGAAGTAAGCTCATTTGGGGTTTGGCCCAAATTTTAAAATAAGTTAACCTACTATCATCAGTGCAGCACTATACATAATAGCCAAGATATAGAAACAATCCAACAATCTAGTGCCCAACAAAATATTAACAAATAATGAAACAATGGCATACTATTCAATTATAAAAAAACAATTTCTGGGGCCGGAGAGATAGCATGGAGATAAGGCGTTTGCCTTTCATGCAGGAGGTCATCGGTTTGAATCCCGGCGTCCCATATGGTCCCCCGTGCCTGCCAGGAGCAATTTCTGAGCATGGAGCCAGGAATAACCCCTGAGCACTGCCGGGTGTGACCCAAAAACCAAAAAAAAAAAAAAAAAAACAATTTCTGTAGTACATTGCTACGAACAAAAAATTAGCAGGTATCATAATATGCAAAAAGAATTAAGGGAGAGGGGGTTAAAGTGACAGCACAGCGGTAGGACGTTTGCCTTGCACATGGCTGACCTAGAATGGACTTGGGGTCTGTCCCCGGCGCCCCATATGGTCCTCCAAGCCAGGAGCGATTTCTGAGTGCATAGCCAGGAGTGTCAATGGGTGTGGCCCCTCTCAAAAAAATGAATCAAGGGAAAAAGATAAAATACTGGATTATCTCTCCTGTTCACCTGAGTTTGCTAAGGGGTCATAAGTGGTGGTAAACAGGAATCTGGAGATACCTATGGAGGGATGCTGACACTGGTGGTGGGTAAGGTTTACATGTGTGGTAAACATTACTATCAACAATATTGAAATTGTGGGGCCAGAGAGTTAGAATGGAGGTAGTGTTTGCCTTGCATGTAGAAGGATGGTGGTTCGAATCCTGCATCCCATATGGTCCCCCGAGCCTGCCAAAAGCGATTTCTGAGTGTAAAGCCAGGAGTAACCCCTGAGCACTTCTGGGTGTGATCCAAAAAAAAAAAAAAATACAATCTTGAAATTGTTTACTAAATTTACTAAAATTTCTTTAAAAAGAGCTCAAAGAGGGCTGGAAAAATAAAGCAGCCCGTAAGGAACTTGCCTTGCACATGACCAACCTAGGTTCAATCTCTAGCACTACAGACAGTCCCCTAAATATTTGAGTACATCTGGGTGTGGTCCAAGTCCTATCCATTAAAAAAATGACTTATTTTTTCAGTTTGCAAACCTAATGAGTATTTAAAAATTATCATTACTTATATATATGTTTATGATGCTGGGCACAGAATCCTAAGCTGGAGAGTTAGCAAAGGGGTTTATGGATGCTCTGTTTTAGACGTTGCCAGCCCTATTCTTCATGCACTGCCAGTAGTAGACTTTGAGCACCACTGGATACAATCTGAATCCCAAATCCAAATAATAATTAAAAAAATTAAATTAGTGGAAATACTGAAATGCTACTGCATAATAATGAAACATATCTTACACAAGTGATCATTCAATGTTATTTAACTGAAAAAATAAAAAAAAAACCTTCATTATCTTTCAGAGAAAAGCTCAATGAATAACTAATTAGATATATTAAAAAATATTTACCTTCTATATACTTTAAAAGCCTCTGAGGAGGTACTAAAGGGAATCGAATTGGATCTAGCACTTCTACTACATGTTTTCTTCTCTTTCCCAGATCTTTCAGAATCCACTGCATTGCAGCTAAGAAGACCTGGTACTCATCCTCAATACTAAGCTCTTCACTTCGCAAAATTTTGATAAGTTGATCTTTTGTAAGTGCCAGGAATTCTTCCCCACTGTGAACTTCCAAGAAATGAACATGAATGTAGTTTTCTGTGAATTCCAAAAGATCATGGCAGGCAATTTGCTCAGAGAACTGAAAGATCCCAATGCAGTTCTGAGGATCAATTTGTTCTTTCAGAAATTCACAGCAAAGATTAACAACTTCAGTCAACTGTAGCATGTCTGCAGCAATAATCAATTCTTGTACATTATTCACACCTATGTTCACTATACCTAAAAAGTAGGGAGGAAAATATCATCAATAAAGTAAAAAACATATAACTTACAGTAAAAAATAATCATTCATTCCACTGATAGGTTAGTATTTGCAAAGTAGACATATATTAAAGAAATTTTATTTATTAAATGTAAATATAAATATATAATTTATATATAAATATATAAATTTAAATAAATAGGCATATATTAAAGGATTTGTAGAAAGAGTATAAATCTAAATAACTATCTATGAAATAACTGGAATTTTTGAAAATTTATAGTAAGCCAAGCCTAACTTATATGCTCATGTCTTTTTTTTTTTGTTTTGTTTTTGGGCCACACCCGGCGTTGCTCAGGGGTTACTCCTGGCTGTCTGCTCAAAAATAGCTCCTGGCAGGCACAGGGGACCATATGGGACACCGGGATTCGAACCAACCACCTTTGGTCCTGGATCGGCTGCTTGCAAGGCAAACGCCGCTGTGCTATCTCTCCGGGCCCTGCTCATGTCTTTTTATATTTTTATATTTATGTCACTTTATACAACCCTAGGGAATTCTGAGAGGCCAGAGAGATAGTATAAAAGGTAGAGTACTTGAATTGCATGATACTATCCTGGGTTTGATCATCGGCACCAAATAATGTCCTCTGAGCACTGCCAGTAGTAGTCCATGAGCACAGAGCAAAGAGTAAGTCCTTAGTCCAGTCAGGTATGGCTCAAAGACCAAAAATTAAATTAAGTTCAAATGTTAAAAAGACAAAAAAGGGGCCGGAGAAATAGCATGGAAGTAAGGCATTTGCCTTGCATGCAGAAGGTCGGTGGTTTGAATCCTGGCAGGCTCGGGGGACCATATGGGATGCCAGGATTCCAACCACTGACTTTCTGCATGCAAGGCAAATGCCTTACCTCCATGCTATCTCTCCAGCCCCTTTTTTGTCTTTTTTTTTTCCTTCGGGCCACACCCATTTGATGCTCAGGGGTTACTCCTGGCTACGTGCTCAGAAATTGCCCCTGGCTTGGGGAGACCATATGGGACACCAGGGGATTGAACCGCAGCCCTTCCTTGGCTAGCGCTTGCAAGGCAGGCACCTTACCTCTAGCGCCACCTCACCCGCCCCCAATTTTTATTCTTAAAAGTGCAAAATGGACTGGAGAGATAGTACAGCAGAAAGCATGCTTGCCTTGTATGCAGCTGACCCAGGTTCAATCCCAGGCATCCCTTATGGTCCCTAAGCACTACCAGGAGTAATTCCTTAGTTCAGTGTCAGGAGTAACCACTGAGTATCACTGGGTATGACAAGGAATGAAGGGAGGGAGGGAGGGAAGAAAGAAGGGAGAGAAGGGTAGAGAAAGGACGGGAGAGAAGGGAAGGAGGAAAGAAAGAAGGGAGAGAAGGTTAGAGAAAGGAAGGGAGGGAGGAGGAAGGGAGGAAGTAAGAAAACACAAAGTGATGGGGCCAGAGAGATAATTCAGTGGACAGGATACATGTGGCTTGATCCTCAGTACCCCATATGGTCCCAAGTCCAATAGAAGTGATCCCTGAGAGCAGATACAGGAGTAAATCCTAAGAACTCTCTATCAGGTGTGGCCCCAAAACAAGAAAGAAAGAAAGAAAGAAAAGAAAGAAAGAAAGAAAAGAAAGAAAGAAAGAAAGAAAGAAAGAAAGAAAGAAAGAAAGAAAGAAAGAAAGAAAGAAAGAAAGAAAGAAAGAAAGAAAGAAAGAAAGAAAGAAAGAAAGAAAGAAAGAAAGAAAGAAAGAAAGAAAGAAAGAAAGAAAGAAAGAAAGAAAGAAAAAGAAAGTATAAAGTGGGGGTTGGGGGGCCAGAGCAGTGGTACAGGGCGTAAGGCATCTGCCTGTGCATGCTAGCCTAGGAAGAACTGCGGTTCGATCCCCCAGCGTCCTATATGGTCCTCCAATCCAGGAGCAATTTCTGAGCGCATAGCCAAGAGTAACCCCTGAGCGTCACCAGGTGTGGCCAAAGAAAAACAAAAACAAAAAAAAAAAATGGGGGTTGGAAAGAATACAGCAAATTGGGTATTTGCCTTGCACATAGCCAACATGGGTTTGGTCCCCCAGAACCCCATATGGTCCCTTAAGTACCGCTAGGGATGATCCTTGAACACAGAGCAGAATTAAACCCTGAGTACATCTAGGTGTGGCCCCCAAACTCCAAAAATAAATCAAAATAAAGCACAAAGTTTAGATATCCTATCTCCAAGTCACAGGATTGAGTTGAAGGGAATGAATTGACATCAATGCCTTTGGGTACTTTTTGGCATGGAGGGTGGGAACTCGCAAGTAGGTCTCACCCCTTGATAATACTCAGCCTGGCTATATAGACTGGTCAGTTCAATGTTCAGGTATAGCAGTGTGGGGGGCTACCAGGGCCTCTCTGATAGGGCCAGGAATCCACTCAAGGCCTCATACACCCAGATATACACTCTAGACCTTTGAGCTATCTTCATAACCCCTAAAGTCTATGCTTTTAACATAAGGTTGTACACATCCAACAAGTTTAGACACTGGGGAGAATAGACAGAGTCCCTATAGTAAATTATGAAAAAGTTATACGTGGGGGCCAGAGAGATAGCATGGAGGTAAGGTGTTTGCCTTGCATGCAGAAGGTCGGTGGTTCAAATCCCGGCATCCCATATGGTCCCCCGAGCCTGCCAGGAGCAATTTCTTTTTTTAGTATATGTGCTGCCGAAGCGAGCACATGGGAGCAATTTCTGAGCATAGAGCCAGGAGTAACCCTTGAGTGCTGCTGAGTGTGACCCCAAAACCAAAAAAAAAAAAAAAAATCTTTTGTAGAGCTTAAAACAGTCCATTCTGTTTAGACAGAAAAAAAAAATTGTGGGGCCGGAGAGATAGCATGGAGGTAAGGCATTTGCCTTTCATGCAGAAGGTCATTGGTTTGAATCCCGGCGTCCATATGGTCCCCCATGCTTGCCAAGAGCGACTTCTGAGCATGGAGCCAGGAGTCACTCCTGAGCACTGCCAGGTGAGACCCAAAAACCAAAAAAAAGAAAAGAAAAGGAAAAAAATTGTAATTCTCTTACTTAATCGGAATTTTTTTTTTTTTTTTGGTGATACTGGGGATCAAGCCCAGCTCTCATAAACTGGGCATTCAGTTTACTGCTAAGCCACATTCCAGTCCCCCTTCCTTTAATCTTTAATACTTTCCCTTTTGTTTTTTTTTTTTTTTTTTTGGGGGGGGCGCAGGACTTTGGAATACATGTGATAGTGCCAAGCAGTAATTCTAAAAATGCTCAGGAGACTATATGTTGTGGTGCCCAAGATTCAACTGGGGTTAGCAGGATTTAAGGCAAGCACCTTAACACTTGTACTATCTCTCTGGCCCATTTCTTTATTCCTTTTTAAATATTCACTCCACTAACCAATTTGAATTTGTATTTCCATTAGACTTATAATGTCTACTGAGGCAAAGTTTGCCCTTTGTAGTCTCAATGTCTCCCATACTTTAGCTCAAACTATGGCCCGCAGGCCACATGTTGTATCTGTTTTGTTTCTTCATTGCAAAATAAGATATATGCAGTGTGCATAAGAATTCGTTCATAAGTTTTGTTTTTACTATAGTCAGACCCTCCAATGGTCTGAGGAACAGTGAACTGGCCCCCTGTTTAAAAAGTTTGAGGACCCCTGCTTTAGATAATAAAAAAAATTATTTTGTTTTTATTTTCTTTCCTTTGGTCACACCAAAGATGCTCAGGGGTTACTCTTGGTTTTCTACTCCAGAATTACTCCTAATGGTGCTCTTGGGAGACCATAGGAGATTCTGGTGATCAAACCCATGTCAGCCACATGCAAGGCAAGTACCCTACCTGCTGTATTCACTCCAGACATAAAAAAAATTTTCTAAATCAAAGAATGACTAAAAGATTTTACTGAGGGCCCGGAGAGATAGCACAGCGGCGTTTGCCTTACAAGCAGCCAATCCAGGACCAAAGGTGGTTGGTTCGAATCCCGGTGTCCCATATGGTCCCCCGTGCCTGCCGGGAGCTATTTCTGAGCAGACAGCCAGGAGTAACCCCTGAGCACGCCGGGTGTGACCCAAAAAACCAAAAAAAAAAAAAAAAAAAAAAGATTTTACTGAAAGGTCCAAAGCAGTAGTGCAGTGGTAGGGCATTTGCCTTGCACACAGCTGACCCAGGACAGACCTTGATTTGATCCCTAGCATCCCATATAGTCCCCCAAACCAGAAGTGATTTCTGAGTGCATAGCCAGGAGTAACTTCTGAGCAGCGTCACTGGGTGTAACTCCACCCCCCACCCAAAAAAAGAAAAAAATTATGCTGAAAAGACTATGAGTCCATTGAATACAAAATTTTCTAAAGTATATGTAAGAAAATAATACTCTTTGCAGAGAAAATGAGATAAGACTTAGTTGGACAAAATGAGAATTTACTAAATATGTGAGTAAGAATAATTGAATTGGAGCCAGAAAGATAGCGCAGCAGTAGGTTGCTTGCCTTGCATACGGAAGGACAGTGGTTGGAATCCTGGCATCCCACATGGTCCCTCGAGCCTGCTGGGAGTGATTTCTGAGCATAGAGCCAGGAGGAACCCTGAGCGATACCAGGTGTATCCCAAAACCAAACAAAAACAAAACAAAAAAACAAAGAATAATTGAATTGAGGGGGCAGAGGATAGCACAGTGGTAGAGCATTTGCCTTAGACACAGGACAGTGGTTCGAATCCTAGCATCCCATGTGGTCCCCGAAGCCTGCCAGGAGCGATTTCTGAGTGTAGAGCCAGGAGTAATCCCTGAATGCTGACCAAAAAACAAAACAAAACAAAACAAAACAAAACAATAATTAAATTAGGGCCCAGAGAGATAGCACAGCAGCGTTTGCCTTGCAAGCAGCTGATCCAGGACCAAAGGTGGTTGGTTTGAATCCCGGTGTCCCATATGGTCCCCCGTGCCTGCCAGGAGCTATTTCTGAGCAGACAGCCAGGAGTAACCCCTGAGCAATGCCAGGTGTGGCCCAAAAACAAAAACAAAAAAAAAAAAAAAGAAGAAGAAGAAGAAGAAGAAGAAGAAGAAGAATTGAATTAGGGGCCAGAGCGGTGGTGCAAGGCTTAAGGCGTCTGTCTAGGGGTAAGGCCTAGGACGAACCACGGTTCGATCCCCTGGCATCCCATATGGTCTCCCAAGTCAGAAGTGATTTCTGAGTGCATAGCCAGGAATAACCCCTGAGCATCACCGGGTGTGGCCCATAAAACAAAAAACAAACCAAATAAAAAGAATAATTGAATTATAAAATGTTATGATGCACTTTTGATGAAAAATGTGTTTTTCACTAGCTTTTTTTATTTTATAAGTATCTAATCTGCATTACCTATACAATTCTAAGGTAGGGGCCAGAGAGATGACTCAAAAGGCTGGAATGTATGTTTTACATGCTGGAGGCCCAGGTTTGACTCCAACACTGCAAGGTCCCCTGAGCACCAGGGCCAGAGCAGTTCCTAAGTACCTCCAAAAGCAAAACAAAATGCTATTAATAGAGCCTATGACAATCTCATTTACTGTTATGTCCCCAGTTTCTACCTCATAAAAAGTAACTCAAGAATTTTAAACATGGGAGGCCTAGGCTTGATCCAGACACCTCAGGGTTTCTAGAGTACATTTAGAAGTAGCCTTTAAGCACCATGAGGTGTGGCCCAAAATCCAAAACATAAAGAATTCAATAATTACCTGTTGAAAGAGTAAGAAATAGGGGCCGGGTGGTGGCGCTGGAGGTAAGGTGCCTGCCTTGCCTGTGCTAGCCTAGGACGGACCGCGGTTCGATCCCCCGGCGTCCCATATGGTCCCCCAAGAAGCCAGGAGCAACTTCTGAGCGCATAGCCAGGAGTAACCCCTGAGCGTCACAGGGTGTGGCCCAAAAACCAAAAAAAAAAAAAAAAGAGTAAGAAATAAACTAAAGTTAAATAAAATGCCTTGTCTCACAATAGCTAATTAGTGGGCAAGACCACAAACCCACATTCCTTTTTCATTTTGTTTTTAGTTTTTGGGCCACACCCAGTGGCACTCAGGGTTTATTCCTGATTCTGTGCTCAGAAATTGCTCCTGGCAGGCTTGGGGATCATATGGGATGCTGGGGATCAAACCTAAGTCCATCCCAGGTCAGCTACGTGCAAGGCAAACACTCTACTACTGTGCTATCACTCCAGCCCCTAAACCCACATTTCTAAATTTAAGTTAAGTGCATAAAAATCTAAGGTGGAAATTAAAATACCCATTGGAGGGGCCGGAGAGATAGCATGGAGGTAATGCATTTGTCTTTCATGCAGAAAGTCGATGATTTGAATCCCGGCATCCCATATGGTCCCCTGAGCCTGCCAGGAGCGATTTCTGAGCGTAGAGCCAGGAGCAACCCCTGAGCACTGCCGGGTGTACCCCCCCCCCAAAAAAAAGATACTCATTAGACCTGAGCAGTTAGTGATGTACAGATAAGTCTACAGACAGGTTTTAATGATCCCACAACCCCAAAAAGAAAGTATATCAATTAAGAAATGGCATTTTTAGGGCCCCGGGAGATAGCACAGCGGTGTTTGCCTTGCAAGCAGCTGATCCAGGACCAAAAGTGATTGGTTCGAATCCCGGTGTCCCATATGGTCCCCTGTGCCTGCCAGGAGCTATTTCTGAGCAGACAGCCAGGAGTAACCCCTGAGCACCGCCGGGTGTGGCCCAAAAACTAAAAAAAAAAAAAAAAAGGCATTTTTGGGCCAGAGAAATAGCACAGCAGTAGGGTGTGCATGCAGAAGGATGGTGGTTCAAATCCTGGCATCCCATATGGTCCCCTGAGCCTGCAGGGGGCGATTTCTGAGCGTATAGCCAGGAGTGGCCCCTGAGCACTACTGGCTGTGACTCCCCTCAAAAAAAAAAAAAAGGGCCCGGAGAGATAGCACAGCGGTGTTTGACTTGCAAGCAGCCGATCCAGGACCAAAGGTGGTTGGTTTGAATCCTGGTGTCCCATATGGTCCCCCGTGCCTGCCAGGAGCTATTTCTGAGCAGACAGCCAGGAGTCACCCCTGAGCAACGCCGGGTGTGACCCAAAAATCAAAAAAAAAAAAAAAAGGCACTTTTGAGGGGACTGGAGCAGTGGCGCAAGCAGTAAGGCGTCTGCCTTGCACGTGCTAACCTAGGACGAACCGTGGTTCGATCCCCTAGCGTCCCATAGGGCGATTCTGAGCGCATAGCCAGGAGTAACCCCTGAGCGTCACCGGGGGTAGCCTAAAAATCAAAAAAAACAAACAAAAAAAAGGCTTTTTGGGGCTGGAGGATAGCACAGTGGTAGGGTGTTTGCCTTGCATGCAGCCAACCCAGGACAAACAGTGGTTCGAATCCCAACATCCCATAAGGTCCCCAAGCCTGCCAGGAGCAACTTCTGAGCGCAAAGCCAGGTATAACCCCTGAGCACAGCCAAGTGTGACCCAAAAACCAAAAAAAAAAAAAAAAGGGGGGGGGTCGGAGAGATAGTACAGCGATAGGGCATTTGCCTTGCATGTAGAAGGACAGTGATTCGAATCCCGGCATCCCATATGGTCCCCAGAGTCTTCTGGGGGACGATTTCTGAGCATAAAGCCAAGAGTAGCCCCTGAGTACTGCCCAGTGTGACCCAAAAACAAAACAAAACAAAACAAAAAAAAAAAGAAATGGGTTTTTGGGAGCCGGAGTGGTAGCACAGCAGTAGGGCATTTGCCTTGTACATGGCTGACCCAGGACGGATGCGTGTTTGATTCCAGGCCTCCCCATATGGTCCCCGATTTCTGAGCACAGAACCAAGAGTAACCCGAGTGTCGCCAAATGGATCCAAAAAACAAACAAACAAACAAAAAGAAACAAACAAAAAGAAACAAAAGAAGAGCCCTAATTTAAAAAAATAAAAAAAGGGCTTTTTGTATGTTTTGATGCCAGCAACCCAGAATCTCAGATATGAGAAACATGTATATTACTACTGAGCTACACTCCTGGCCCCAGGGAATATGCTACATTGTGGGACTGGCAGGCAGGAGAGATAGTATAGTGGGTAGGATGTTTGTCTCAAAGTGGACAAACTGGGTTCAATCCCTAGCACCCTATGTGGTTTCCTGAGCCTGCCAGAACTGATCCCTGATTAGAGCCAGGAGTAAGTTCTAAGCACCACTAGGTATGGCTCCAAAAATTGTAGGGTTGGGATACTGCTCAGAATTAGAATGATAATATCCACAGATAGAATGTTGAGGCCCGGGCCCGGAGAGATAGCACAGCGGCGTTTGCCTTGCAAGCAGCCGATCCAGGACCAAAGGTGGTTGGTTCTTGGTTCGAGTCCCGGTGTCCCATATGGTCCCCCGTGCCTGCAAGGAGCTATTTCTGAGCAGATAGCCAGGAGTAGCCCCTGAGCACCGCCGGGTGTGGCCCAAAAATAAAAAAAAAAAAAAAAGAATGTTGAGGCCCTGGTTTCAAACATAACTACCTAAATTAAAAAAAAATCCCGGGGCCGGGCGGTGGCGCTGGAGGTAAGGTGCCTGCCTTGCCTGCGCTAACCTAGGACGGACCGCGGTTCGATCCCCCGGCGTCCCATATGGTCCCCCAAGAAGCCAGGAGCAACTTCTGAGCGCATAGCCAGGAGTAACCCCTGAGCCTCACAGGGTGTGGCCCAAAAACCAAAAAAAAAAAAAAAAAAAAAAAAAATCCCTAATATATTAAAAGCTACCAAGTTGGGCCCGGAGAGTTAGCACAGTGGCATTTGCCTTGCAAGCAACCGATCCAGGACCAAAGGTGGTTGGTTCAAATCCTGGTGTCCCATATGGTCCCCCGTGCCTGCCAGGAGCTATTTCTGAGCAGACAGCCAGGAGTAACCCCTGAGCACAGCTGGGTGTGACCCAAAAACCAAAAAAAAAAAAAAAAAAAAGCTACCAAGTTTCCTGTCCAATAAATATACGTACATATATATGTGTATAGATATATACATATATATACATACATACATATACATATATATATATATATATTCTTGGGTCGGAGATAAAGTAGAATAGGTAGGGGTCAGAGAGATAGTACAGCAGGGAAGGCACTTACTTGCCTTGCAAGTGGCTGACCCAAGTTAGACCCCTGACATCCAATACAGTTTACCAGACCCACCAGCAGTGATGCCTGAGTGTAGAGCAAGAGTAAGCCCTCAGTATCACAAGTATGGCCCCAAACCAAAATACAAAAACAAAAGAATTAAAGAGTTTTGTGATATGATATTGGAAACTATTAACTAGACGATGAAAGCAAAACACTAGAAGACTAATAGGATACTAAAGACATCGTGAAGGGGCCCGGAGAGATAGCACAGTGGCGTTTGCCTTGCAAGCAGCCAATCCAGAACCAAAGGTGGTTGGTTCGAATCCCGGTGTCCCATATGGTCCCCCGTGCCTGCCAGGAGCTATTTCTGAGCAGACAGCGAGGAGTAACCCCTGAGCACCGCTGGGTGTGACCCAAAAACAAAAAACCAAAAAAACAGACATCGTGAAGGCACCGTGCCAGTACTTGAATGCCTACTGTGAATTTATCTTTGTGTAAAAATAAACGTGGGACCACAATGATAGCAAAGCGAGTAGGAGGCCAGCTTACACATGACCTACCCAAGTTTGATCCTCAGCATCCCATTTGGCCCCCTGAGCCTGCCAGGAGTGATCCCTGAGCTCAATGCCAGAAGTAACCCCTAAGCACTCCCAGATGTGTCTCAAAAACCAACAAAACAAATACCTCCTATTATCTTCTAGCAGCCAAAAGATGTCTTCACTCTTATACCAAATTTAGACTTAAATGTCAATATTTACAGTGCTAACCCCTCCCTATAGATAACTCTATACCTTTTATATCTTTGGATTTTACCTTTACTTTTTTCTTCTTGGTGGAAGTACATTAATCACCAGCAATAATGGTAAGGATGCTGTGGACTTTCTCTTTTACTAAGTAGCTTTCATTACGACTATCTGACACAGAAATAGGATAGATAGCTCTGGCATTTGTTGTTTTTATGTGATACAGCATTAATTCATTGGTATAATCTGTATTGATTAATACTATGTAAATAAGAGAAGCAAGGGCATTTACGAAGCAGTTTAATTAGCTCACACAAGTCACGTAGAAAAGTAAGGTCAAGAATCCCTCAATACATCAGGCAATAGGCAGAGCTGCATTGCTTTCAGCAGAGAAAAGGCATTTTTTTTTTTACAATACCCAAATAACGAGTTACTCATTTTCTGAAAATTTCCAAAAAGGAATATGAAACAGCACAGAGAAATCACCTTTTAGTCATTTTCCAAGTTTAAATGCCATGCATTAAAAAAAAAATAAACTTTTATCGGTCCACATATTTTTCATTAAGTCCTCACTCAACATTTTTGTAGCTTCTGGAAACTGCAACTTTAGCAAAATGACAAGTGAAAAGACAAGCAAAGGGGCCGGAGAGACAGCATGGAGGTAAGGTGTTTGCCTTTCATGCAGGCGGTCATCGGTTCGAATCCCGGCGTCCCATATGGTCCCCCGTGCCTGCCAGGAGCAATTTCTGAGCCTGGAGCCAGGAGTAACCCCTGAGCACTGCCGGGTGTGACCCAAAAACCACAAAAAAAAAAAAAAAAAAAAAGACAAGCAAAAAGACACGTAACAAAAACAAGGTACTATGTTTTGGTCAATATCGGCCAGATTTGTTTTCTTCATCAATGTTATAACAAAATGACATTAAAATGGACATTACTCAAAGATCTGCTGTATTCCTTTAAGGAGTACACAGTGTATTCTTGAAACTGTATCAAACCAATATATTCTTTGTTTTCAAACATTTTTCTGACTATAAGAGTACATATGTTTACTGTGGAAAAAACTTTAAGGCAGAAAAGCATTCAAATAAAAATCACACATAATCCCATACACAGACATACACTGTTATTAACACTTTAGTGTATTTCTTTTAAACTTCTTGTTCATGTATATTTATATTATACATAGACTAACTTTATATACAGTAGTTTTTGTGCACACTTTCTAATATCAATAAAAATATTCAAAACATTTAAAAAATAAGTTTTGACTAAGGTACACATGCTAACTCTAAACATTTGGAGGGAAAAACTAAAAAGAGGATATAAAAGAACCTTTCATTTCCATCATCTAGATATAAACTCTATCAACATACACACAAATGTTTCTATTTTTACAAAACGGGTCATATTTATATCTAGATACTTTTCATTTAGAATATTGTAAACATTTTCCCACTATAATATATATGCTTTTATCATCTGCAAGGTCTAAAAAATATTCCATTACATATACATGTATCATAATTTATTTAACCACATAACCTACTGAGGAACAGTTAGATTGTACTCAATAGATGCTAAAATAAAGTTACAATAAATATCCTGGTACACAAATATTTGCCTGCAGTACTAATTGATTTCTTAGGATTCCTATAAAAGGAATACTGGCTGGATCCAAAGATACTGGACTTTCCAAAGACTGATAGTCACATATTGCCAATTTACTTTCCATAAAATTTAGATTAATTTATATTCCCATGGCAGTGTACATGATCATATCAGTCTTCATTCGATGCAACAGGTTCACTTAACATACCTGTGTAAATGAAATCTAGAAGTACGCGAAAGATTCCAGCTTCAATTCCTAGAATCTGCACAACATCTTTTGAGGACTCTTTCATACCTCCAGTGAACAAAGCTGCAAAATAAGGACTACTGGCAGCCAAAACCAGCCGATGAACTTTAAATGTTTCCTTCCCAACCTGCAGTTGCACATCACAGAAGTGCTGTCCATTCCTCATTTTATTGATTTGGGCCAAGATGAGTTGGGCATGTTTATCCGTTGGAAAAGGATTATCAGCAGCCTTGGAACAGCCCTCATTAGCCATGATGATGATTACTTTAAAGGACAGCCACCCATAATATGGTCCTACCCCTAAAAACAAAAATAGAAAAGACCAAGCAACATATTTTTATGTTTTAACATGTCTCTGATTCACACATATATGAAACATTTCCTACTCTCAAGGAGTTCTATCATCTATTTAGGGATATAAATATACATGAAACAAAGATTAAACTATGTACTACTATTATTAACAGTCTAAATAACTGGAAGATACTTCACAGCAGAAATGTTAAACTTGAATAGGAGACTGACAGATAAATACTATGACACTATGAAGAGTTTATGGTCACAAACCTTCTGGGTGCTGTGAAGAAAAGAAAGGTACAAAGGCAGAAAAAAAGACTTTGTACTCCGTAGTTAGAAAATATACATAACCACTAGAATAAATTTTCAAAAAGCAATTGTGATCAGGCTATCTTATTAAAATTCTCTTTTAGGGGGCTGTAGAGATAGCACAGCAGTAGGGTGTTTGCCTTGCAAGCGGTTGACCCAGGATCAGCGATAGTTCGAATCCTGGCATCCCATATGGTCCCCTGTGCCTTCCAGTAGTGATTTCTGAGCAAAGAGCCAGAAGCAACCCCTGAGCGCTACAGGTGTGACCCAAAAACAAAACAAAATTCTCTTTTAGGAAAGGAAAGTTATTTTTTGTTTTTTTGGTTTTTTGTTTTGTTTTGTTTTGGTTTTTGGGCCACACCCAGTGGTGCTGAGGGGTTACTCCTGGCTGTCTGCTCAGAAATAGCTCCTGGCAGGCACGGGGGACCATATGGGACACCGGGATTCGAACCAACCACCTTTGGTCCTGGATCGGCTGCTTGCAAGGCAAACGCCACTGTGCTATCTCTCAGGGCCCTATTTTTTGTTTATTTGGGGGGGCCACACCTACTACTGCACTCATGGATCACTCCTGATGGGGAGCCATGGACCAAATGGGTTTCTGGGGGAATCAAATCCGAACATCTGTGTGCAAGTTTAATTGCCCTACCTATGCACTGTACTATATATTATTACAATCCTTAAGGGGCTTTATATTCTAAGGGTTATTTACAAATTAAAAAATTTTGGAGCCAGAGGCACAAGTGGTAGGGCATTTGCCTTACATACAACTGATCTAGGACAAATCGCAGTTCTATCCCCCCGCATCCCTATGGTCCCCCAAGCCAAGAGCAATTTCTGAGTGCATAGTCAGGAGTAACCCCTGAGTGTCACCGGATGTGGCCAAAAACCAAAAAAGAAAAATTTTTCAAGGGTGTTTGCCTTGCACATGGCTGATCTGGGTTCTATCTCCATTATCCAATATGGTCCTCTGACCTCATTAGGAGTTTGTCCTGAGCTACATCTGTTGCCCCTGTATTCCTCTTTGAACTTAATACTACAAAAATCTAACATTTTGCATTTCTTCTCTAGAAAAAAAAGTATCTCTTGGAGCCGGAGAGATAGCATGGAGGTAAGGTGTTTGCCTTTCATGCAGGAGGTCATCGAATCCCAGCATCCCATATGGTCCCCCGTGCCTGCCAGGAGCAATTTCTGAGCCTGGAGCCAGGAATAACCCCTGAGCACTACTGGGTGTGACCCAAAAACCACATACACACACACAAAAAAGTATCTCTTTAATGGTACCCTTCCTAACTTTTCCTTCTGTATCTTGGATCTAATCCAAAACCCCATCATATAATTCCTCCCAGGGACTATTCTCTAGTTCTCTCTCCTCTGAGTCAGTGTTCTCTTTAAATTTATTTATTTTTTTTTATTTTTTATTTTTTTTTATTTTTATTTTTTTTTGGTTTTTGGGCCACACCCGTTTGACACTCAGGGGTTACTCCTGGCTATGTGCTCAGAAATCGCCCCTGGCTTGGGGGGACCATATGGGACGCCAGGGGATCGAACCGCGGTCCGTTCCTTGGCTAGCGCTTGTAAGGCAGACACCTTACCTCTAGCGCCACCTTCCCGGCCCCTATTTATTTTTTATTTTGGTTTTTAGGTCACACCTGGCAGTACTCAGGCGTTACTCCTGGCTTTATGCTCAAAAGTTGCTCCTGGCAGGCTTGGGGGACCATATGGGATGCCGAGATTTGAACCACTATTAGTCCTGCGTGAAAGGCAAACACCCTACCACATCTCTCCGGCCCAATTTTTTTTTTTTTTTTTTTTTTTTTTTTTGCTTTTGTGGGTCACACTCTGCAGTGCTCAGGGGTTGCTCCTGGCTCTATGCTCAGAAATCACTCCTGGCAGGCTCGGGGGATCATATGGGATACCGGGATTCGAACCACCAACCTTCTGCATGAGAGGCAAACACCTTACTTCCATGCTATCTCTCCAGGCCCCTATTTAAATTATTTTTTACAGAATGTCCTATTCTAGATTGTCAGTCTACCAACCTAATTGAGATATACAAACATGTTCACACACAGAAATATACTTGAGTCTTTTTTATGTAACTTTTGGGACACATCCATCTTTGTTCCTAGCATAACCCTGGCTCTACACTAAGGGATCATTCCTGGCAGTGCTAGGAGGACTATAATGTAAAACAAGGGCCTAGACATCTGTACTATCATTTTGGCCTGAGGGTAGTCCCTAAAGTATAGGGATTATACTAAATTAACAACTTTTGTTTCCCAATCTATTAGGCTTTCAAATGTTTGTGAAATAAATAAGAAATAAAAATAATACCTTAGTTGGCTTTAAATTCTGTTCACTTTTTGACTATTGTGCTAATTCACTTCACAATAATTAAGAGACTGGAAGAAAAGAAAAAGAGATAGTTATTTGAATTAGGAAAACAAAGATCAAAGCTCCCTAAAGGCACAGCTAGTAAACCGAGTACAAAGACTGAGTACAGTCTTTGAATTCAGGCCTTCATACTCTAAATCCTGGGCTTTCCCACCATATCACATGCACAGGAAGTATTAGGCCAGGTTACAAGGAAAAGATTTTGAAATGCACACACACAAATCTGGACCTGGGCCTTTGTGTTCATCACGCGCGCTCACCAGGGTATACAGAACAGTAGTCAGGCTTCAAAACTGCTATTTGAGCTTCCTGTGAGCAGAGGCAACAAATTCCTGGGGGAAAAAAGCTCTCAGCATCAATAATGAAAATGAAAGGAATAAATTCAAGTTACCTTTTCTATTCAGGGAACCATGAAACTCATAAATTAAAAAATAAGGTAAGAGGGGCCGGGCGGTGGCGCTGGAGGTAAGGTGCCTGCCTTATCTGCGCTAGCCTAGGAGACGGACCGCGGTTCGATCCCCCGGCGTCCCATATGGTCCCCCAAGCCAGGAGCGACTTCTGAGCGCATAGCCAGGAGTAACCCCTGAGTGTTACCGGGTGTGGCCCAAAAAAAAAAAAAAAAAAAAATAAGGTAAGGGGCCTGAGAGATAGCATGGAGGTAAGGCGTTTGCCTTTCATGCAGAAGGATGGTGTTCGAATCCCGGCATCCCATATGGTCCCATGTGCCTGCCAGGGGCGATTTCTGAGCATAGAGCCAGGAGGAACCCCTAAGTGCTACCGGGTGTGACCCAAAAACCAAAAATAAGTAAATAAATAAAAATAAGATAAAGCACACTGGAGGGGTGGGAGTGATAGCATAGCGGGTAAGGCGTTTGCCTTGCATACAGCTGACCCGGATGGACCCGAATTCGATTCCCAGCATCCCATATAGTCTCCCAGCCTGCCAGGAGCTCAGAGCCAGGAGTAACCCCTGAGCGATGTGTGACCCAAGACCCCCCCAAAAAAAGCCCACACTGGAGATTTTGTTTTGTTTGTTTTTTTGACCACCTCTGACATCGCTCAGGGGTTACTCCTGGCTCTGCGCTCAGAAATCACTCCTGGAAGGCTCGGAGGACCATATGGGAACACTGGAAATCGAACTCGTGTCTGCTGTGTACAAGGCAAACGACCTACCAGGTCCTACCTGTTGTACCCGCACACTAGAGATTTAAACTAAGATTTTGTGGTTTAGATATCAAAGAGAATTGATAACAGAAACAAATTTCTGGGTGCTGCTATCAGGACTGGATCATGATTATTTGGGACTTAAATTACTGATAAATCTGAGAGGTCCCAGGGGGACCACTCACATCTGCAGAACATATCAATATCATCCTATTCCACTGAACTAGCATATTAAAAAACAAACACACACAATTTTGCTCTCTACATAGAAAATTGACCCACAGCTGTTAGTAAACATGGATGGTATGGCTGACGTATTTGTTTTCTATTCTGGATCTCTTCTTCCTGGGTGCAATTGGGAGGCCTGGTTGGTTTAAAAAAAAAAAATCACAAGATAGATAGCTTCTCTGCTTCCAACTTCAAGGCGTCAAACCACGATGAAGCTGAAATGTTACCTCTGGGTTACAAATCAGGAGTCCCCTGACCATCCCCTCAGTTACTCAAAAGCAGTGACCACGCTTCTTTGCAAAACTGCGTGGCCGGGGGCCGCCAGCCACAGGCAGTGGCGTATATATTTCGATCCCCAAAAGCGGCATCTTAGGGGACCCTAATTTCCAAAAGGGGAGACAGACAGGTGGGCCTGAGGCCCAGGCTCGAGAGGCCCCAGCTGGAAAGGCAAGGCAAAAGTGCAGAGAACCCCAGCCTGGTGACCCTGAGTTCAGAGCACCGGGGAACAAAAACTGCAGCAGAGGGTTTCCAGCAAAAAGTCCAGGGAGCAGTCGGTGCAGCCGCCCCCCAGGCCCCAAAGAGGCGGCGGGTCGGGTCCCTGGGCTGCTGCGACACCGAGGGCGACGACCTCAAAAATGGCCCTAAATAGCCGGACAAGCATCTCTCGGCCATATTTGAGGGCAGGGCCAGGCCGCGGGCTCGCCCTGGAGGTGAGGGGCGCCCCGAGGAATTCCAAGGGGGTCTCGGGGCACCCCCAGGGGTGCCACCTCAGAGGGCCGAGGGGGAAAGCCCCAAGCCTTTTCCAGACGCTTACTCCGGGCGCAGGCCCTCCTTACCCGCCGCCTTCCCGGGCAAATGCCGGCAGCCAGCTCCGGATCTGCAGGCGGGAGAAACCCGGCCCCGGAGCCGCGCTGGAGCGTCTGGGCCGCAGGTGACGCCGGGCCGGGTCCTGGGAGCCTCTGGCGCGCAGCCGGGCCTTGACCGCTCTGCGCATGCGCCGTGCTCTTCCGCTCGCGGCCCGTCTGACGCCCCGGCCTCAGGGTGATTGATGCCCGCTGCTAGCCGGCCGGGTTCCTGCCTGCCTGTGGCTTGCTGGCCCGCTCGCCCTCGCCTCTGCCTTACATTCTGTGTATGCACGCGTGCGTGTGGCGGGCGTCCCCCCAGCCCCAGTCCAGGGATGTATTTAAGAAAGAGATGACAAAAGGGAACAGAAATTTGAACTTTAAAAACATCTTGGTTATCCACCCCTACATTGGATGCATTTTGTTTGTCAAAAATAGGCCTTGTTTTTTTTTTCCAGCTTTATCTGCAAGTCTCTGTGAAGATTGATAAATCCTTTTCTTACTCGTTTTATTAATAAAAAACACGTTATTTGGAGATCTTGAGTCAACCGTTTTATGATTTTAAGCTGGGTAAAACTATCTTTGTAACAGATAAGTTATTTATCAAAATTAAAAAAAAACTTATATTCTAAAAAAATAATCTTGGTTGTTTGATGGAGATCAAGTGTGTAAACTGAGCTCTTCCAAAGGCAATAAGCAACGGTCTCCTATTGAGAGGAAGAAAAAATAAAAAGAGAGAAAGAGAGATGAACTCTGCCTGACTCTTCTTCCTATTCTTGATTATGCAGAGCACTGCGAAAGGCTGTCGAGAGAAGGAAGAAACCAGAAAGTCTGATTGATTGTTTTTACTGTTGAACTGCATCATAGATTAGTTTACTCACTTTCAAATGTTTTTGACTCTCACCCCAGCCCGCAGTACAGAAGCATTGTACACAAAAACTATGTTATACTGACTCATCAGTGCACACATTTTTGGAGGCTTTTTTTCTTTTTCTTTTTCTTTTTTTGTTTTTGTTTTTGTTTTTTTCGGGCCACACCCGTTTGATGCTCAGGGGTTACTCCTGGCTAAGCGCTCAGAAATTGCCCCTGGCTTGGGGGGAACCATATGGGACGCAAGGGATCGAACCACGGTCGCGATCTTTCCTTGGCTAGCACTTGCACGGCAGACACCTTACCTCTAGCGCCACCTAGCCGGCAGGCTTTTTTTCTATTTCCTTATTTGTTTTAATTTGTTTCTTTCTTGTTTGGTTAGTTTTTTGAGTTTTTTTTTTTTTTTTTTTTGGCCACACTTGGTGACGCTCAGGGGTTACTCCTAGCTATGCGCTCGGAAATCAATCGCTCTTGGCTTGGGGGGACCCTATGGGACTCCAGGGATCGAACCGAGTCCATCCTAGGCTAGCACTTGCAAGGCCTTACCTCTAGCGCCACCACTCCGGCCCCTCTAGTTCCTTATTAAAAAGTGCTAGGGGAAACTGTCAGAAGATTTAGATATGGGGCCCGGCGAGGTGGTGCTAGAGGTAAGGTGTCTGCCTTGCAAGTGCTAGCCAAGGAAGGACCTCGGTTCAATCCCCCGGCGTCCCATATGGTCCTCCCCAAGCCAGGAGTGATTTCTGAGCGCTTAGCCAGGAGTAACCCCTGAGCATCAAAAGTGTGTGGCCTGTAAAACAAAAACAAAAAAAAATTAGAGGGCCCGGAGAGATAGCACAGCGGTGTTTACCTTGCAAGCAGCCAATCCAGCACCAAAGGTGGTTGGTTCGAATCCCGGTGTCCCATATGGTCCCCCGTGCCTGCCAGGAGCTATTTCTGAGCAGACAGCCAGGAGTAACCCCTGAGCACCGCCGGGTGTGGCCCAAAAACAAAACAAAAAAAAATTAGATATAATGAAATTAAATTATGGCATCACCTAGCAGATGCGACTTGAACCCTTAGAAACTTTTTTTTGGGGGGGGGTCACACCCAGCAGCACTCAGGTTGTTACTCCTGGCTCTAAGCTCAGAAATCCTCCTGGCAGGCTCGATGTTGGGATTAGAACCACCGTCCTTCTGTATGCAAGGCAAACTCCCTACCTCATGCTATCTCTCTGGCCCCGAACCCTTAAAAACTTTTGAAATTTTTGTTTTTGTTTGTTTCCCCGCGGTGCTCAAGGGTTACTTCTGACTCTGTACTCAGAAATCACACTTGGCAGTGCTGGAGGAATGTTGGTGATCGAACTGGGGTTCAGCCTCACATAGAAACTTCTGATTTTCTATTAACTAAAGTGCTATAAAAGAAAACTGATAATTTGGGGGGGGGGTTTTGGGCCACAACCATTTGATGCTCAGGGGTTACTCCTGCCTAAGCACTCAGAAATTGCCCCTGGTTCGGGGGACCATATGGGACACCAGGGGATCGAACTGCGGTCCTTCCTTAGCTAGCGCTTGCAAGGCAGACACCTTACCTCTAGCGCCACCTCACTGGCCCCAAAAATTGTTAGTATTCTTTTTTTTTTTTTTTGGTTTTTGGTTTTTGGGTCACATCCGGCAATGCTCAGGAGTTATTTCTGGCTCTACACTCAGAAATCGCCCCGGCAGGCTCGGGGGACCATATGGGATGCCGGGATTTGAACCAGTGACTTTCCACATGCAAGGCAAACGCCTTACCGCTGTGCTATCTCTCCAGCCCAAAAACTGATAATATTTAAGTTCTTTTTTCTATTATTATTTTTGTTTGGGTCCATATCCAGGTACGCTCAAAACTTACTTCTGGAGCCGGCAAGGTGGCGCTAGAGATAAGGTATCTGCCTTGCAAGCATTAGCCAAGGAAGGACTGCGGTTCAATTCCCTGGCCCTGGCATCCCATATGTTCCCCTAAGCCAGGGGCAACTCCTGAGCATCAAACGGGTGTGGCCTGAAAAAAAAAAAAAAACTTACTCCTAACTCTGTGCTCAGGGTACACTCATGCAGGAGACCATGTGCCTTTCTGGGAATCCAACTCAGGTCAAAGCAAGTACCTTTCCCTCTATATCATCTCTTCTCAACTTCAACATTTTACTTTAAGTGACTAGGGATCATTTTTTGATGTAACGACTTAGAGAGCTTCAGTTTCTTATTTTGTCCTTTTATATGGTTTTTTTTTTCTTTTTTTTTTGGCCGCACCCGGCGGTGCTCAGGGGTTACTCCTGGCTGTCTGCTCAGAAATAGCTCCTGGCAGGCACGGGGGACCATATGGGACACTGGGATTTGAACCAACCACCTTTGGTCCTGGATCGGCTGCTTGCAAGGCAAACGCCGCTGTGCTATCTCTCCAGCCCCCCTTTTATATGTTTTTGTTTGTTTGTTTGTTTGTTTGTTTTTCTGTTCTTCGGGCCACATCCGTTTGATGCTCAGGGGTTACTCCTGGCTAAGCACTCAGAAATTGCCCCTGGCTTGGGGGGACCATATGGGACGCCGGGGGATCGAACCAAGGTCCTTCCTTGGCTAGTGCTTGCAAGGCAGACACCTTACCTCTAGTGCCACCTCGCCGGCCCCTCCTTTTATATGTTTAACTACTAATTGTATTATTTATAGTATTGAATAGTTCATATTTCTTCTACTGTTATGCAATGTAAGTTCTCTCCCATATTGTTTTCTTAGGGTTGGGATCAATTCACTATTCAGTTTCATTGATTTAGTCATCCATGCCTTACTGCTTTAATTACTATACTTTTATAATAAGTCTATCTGATAAGGCCACTTACCCTATCTTGTTTTTTCATACTGTCTTGGAAATAACTGGCATTCTTTGTTTGTTTTGTTTTGTGCCACACCTGGCAATGCTCAGGGGTTACTCCTGGCTCTGCACTCAGGAATTACTCTTATTAGTTCTAGGGATACCATAGCATGCCAGGGATTGAACTCAGATCACTCACATGCAAGGCAAGTGCCCTACCCACTGTATTTTCTCTCTGGCTGTACTCACTCTGGCTCCCAAATAATCACATTTGTACATATATGTCTATGTGTGTGTGAATGAGAGACAGTACATCAGGCAAGGTGCTTACCTTACACTTGGTCAGAAAAGAAACAGTTAAGGAAATCATTGTGGGTTTGTTCATTGTTTTTGCTTTTTGAGTCACACCCAGCAGTATTCAGGACTCACTCCTGACTTTGTGCTTAAGGAATCACACCTGGCAGTACTCAAGAGTCCATATTGGAGTGTCGGGAATCTAATCAGGTTTGGCCATAGGCAAGTATCTTTTTTTTTTTTTTTTTTTTTTTTTTTTGGTTTTTGGGCCACACCCGGCATTGCTCAGAGGTTATTTCTGGCTGTCTGCACAGAAATAGCTCCTGGCAGGCATGGGGGGCGAGGGGCATATAGGACACCGGGATTTGAACCAACCACCTTTGGTCCTGGATCGGCTGCTTGCAAGGCAAACGCTGCTGTGCTATCTCTCCGGGCCCTTATATGCAAGTTACTTAATCTCTGCACTATCTCTCCAGCCCTAGCAAAAGAAATAAGAATCATAAGATATAAAGGCAAAAAGCATTATTAAGGGGCCGGAGAGATCGCACAGCAGTGTTTGCCTTACAAGCAGCAGACCCAAGACCCAAGGTGGTTGGTTCAAATCCCAGCGTCCCATATGGTCCCCCGTGCCTGCCAGGAGCTATTTCTGAACAGAAAGCCAGGAGTAACTTCTGAGAGCTGCCGGGTGTGGCCCAAAAACAAAACAAAAACAAAAACAAAAAAGCATTATTAAATGTAGGAGCTTGTAAGCTAGAACTTTTCTTCTGAGTGAAGAGTCATGCAATTGTGTGTATTTGTTGTTACTGTTATTTGTAAGAATAAATGCCTGTCAGAAACCAAACTGTCACTTGGAAACATTGGTTTACAAATAACAATTGACTTTCACACATGTTCACATATAATTCCAGTCAAAGGGCCAGAGAGATTTAAAAGGCCAGGGTACATAGTTTTGCATGTGGAAACCCATGTTTCAATCCCTGGTGCTGCATGGTTCCTTCTACTACTGGAAATGACAGCCAGGTGTCACACACACACACACACACACACACACACACACACACACACACACACACACACACCACACACATAAACATCGAATTGTTTGTTCTCCTTTTCCTCCCCCGTTTTCTCCTTTTCCTCTTCCCATTCTTTTTTGTTTGTTTTTGTTTTGGGTCACACCCAGCAGTGCTCAGGGGTTGCGCCTGGCTCTAGGTTCAGAAATCGCCCCTGGCAGGCACAGGGGACCTTATGGGATACCAGGATCCGAACCACCGTCCTTTTGCGTGAAAGGCAAACGCCTTACCTCCATGCTATCTCTCCCGCCCACTCTTCCCATTCTTAGGGATTACTCAAATCTGTGATCAAGAATTACTCCTGGATAGCATGGAGGTAAGGCGTTTGCCTTTCATGCAGAAGGTATTGGTTCGAATCCCGGAGTCCCATATGGTCCCCTGAGCCTGCCAGGAGCGATTTCTGAGCCTGAAGCCAGGAGTAACCAAAAAAAAAAAAAAAAAGAATTACTCCTGGAGGGGCTGGAGCCATAGCACAGTGGTAAGGCGTTTGTCTTGCATGCAGCCAACACAATGTGGACCCGGTTAGAATCCCAGCAAGCCTGCCTGGAGCAACTTCTGAGCTCAGAGCCAGGAGTAACCCCTGAGTGCCATCGGGTGTGACAACCCCCTCAAAAAAAAGCTGTGGACAAGTGCCCTACTGGCTCTACTTTGTCTCTAGCTCCCAAACACCAAGTAGTCTTTGATTACATTTTAAGTATAGTTAAGATAAATCAAGCTCATCTTGACATTTATTTATGATTTTAATTTGAAGCCATATCCAGTGGTGCTCAGGGCTTACTCCTGGTGATGCTTGAGATTTGAGCTCGAGAGATGGCTACATTCAAGACAAATACTTATCCCTTGTACTGTCTCTCCAACCCTTGACATTTTTTCCCTGGAAGCAATTTTTCCAAGAAGCTCTAGATCCTTTTTGTTTTTGTTCTTTGGGTCACACCTAGCAATGCTCAGCAGTTGTTCCTGGCTCTGTGTTCATGAATTACTGTTGGTAGTGCTCAGGGACCAATCATATGAAGTACTGAGAATTGAACCAAGGTTAGCTGCATGCAAAGCAAGTACGCTATTTTTTTTTCAACTTCTTTTTGAGGGGGGGTCACACCCGATGATGCTCAGGGGTTACTACTGGCTCTGTGCTCAGAAATCACTCCTGGCAGGCACGGGGGACCATATGGAATGCCGGGATTCGAACTGTCATTGGTCTTGGGTCAGCTATTTGCAAGGCAAACACCCTACCTCTCTGGCCACAGTACACTATTTTTTTTAAGTCAGTCAAATTGAGCTGTGGGAGGATTATATACAAACTTTTGTGATACTAACATTAATAAGTTCTGATAAACCACTGCCATGGGACCAGCCAATTTTTTAATAGAAAACTGTACATAGAGACCACAATTTGGATGCCAAAATAATTGCTACTGATTTAGAACATATTTTTAGAGATTCTGATTTGTTACTACACAACTTGTAGAATATTAATGTTTTCCTTTGAAGAGTGTTAGACTACAAATGGAGACTTATAATTAAACAATCAATTTTATAATGAGTATAATTACAAATCAGAAGTTCACTCTGATTTATTTTTTCTCTTGAGTTCTGGAAAAGATGGTCTAATAAGAATCTGCTGTGGCCAGAGAGATAGTATAGCAGGTAGGTAGCCTTGTATGCAGCTGACCTGATTTCAACCCCTGACATCCCATATGCTCCATGCACTGCTAGATTTGAATAGAAAATTAACTGTAGAATTACCCGGTATCCCATATGATCCCCGTGCCTGCCAGGAGCTATTTCTGAGCAGACAGCCAGGAGTAACCCCTGAGCACTGCCGGGTGTGGCCCAAAAACCAAAAAAACAGAAAAAAAAATTTATTTTTTGTTTTTTGTTTTGTTTTTGTTTTGGGGCCATACCCGGTGACACTCAGGGGTTACTCCTGGCTATGAACTCAGAAATCAATCCTGGCTTGGGGGACGATATAGGACGCCGGGGGATCGAAACGCCATCCATCCTAGGCTAGCATGGGCAAGGGAGATAGATGCCTTACCTCTAGCGCCATCGCTCCGGCCCCAAAACAAAATGTCTTATTTTTTTGGGGGGGGGTCACACCCGGCTGCGCTCATGGGTTACTCCTGGCTCTATGCTCGGAAGTCGCTCCTGGCAGGCTCGGGAGACCATATGGGATGCCGGGATTCGAACCACTGACCTTCTGCATGCAAGGTAAATGCTTTACCTCCATACTATCTCTCCGGCCCCCAAAACAAACTTTCTTAGGGCTGAATGGATAGTATAGTGAATAGAATGCTTGCCTTGCCTCGCAAATGACCAAGTTTTTTTTTTTTTTCTTTTTTCTTTTTTTTGGTTTTTGGGCCACACCTGGCGGTGGTCAGGGGTTACTCCTGGCTGTCTGCTAAGAAATAGCTCCTGGCAGGCACGGGGGACCATATGAGACCAAATGACCAAGTTTTAATTACCAGCACCCCATATAGTTTCCTAAACACTGCTGGAAGTGAGTGATCCATGAGTAGAGTCAGGAAGAAGTCCTGAGCATAGTCGGGTGAAGTCCAAAACAAAACAAAACAAAACAAAACAAAACAAAACAAATAAAATAAAAGAGTTGGAACTGGAGAGATAGCACAGCAGTAGGCGTTTGCCTTGCACGGAGCTGACCTGGAACAGACCTGGGTTCAATTCCTGGCATGCCATATGATCCCCCGAGCCTGCCAGGAGCAATTTCTGAGCACAGAGCCAAGAATAACCCCTGGGCATCGCCAGGTGTGGCCCCAAAACAAAAACAAACGAACAAAAGAGTATCTTTTAGTTTTTGGTTTTTGGGTTACACCCTGCAGCTCTACATTCAGAAATCGCTCCTGGCAGCCTCGGGGGACCATATGGGATGTCGGGATTCGAACCACCGTCCTTGTGCATACAAGGCAAATGCACTACCTCCATACTATCTCTCCGGCCCCCCGATTATCTTTTATTGTTCAAGGGGATATAATCCTTGAATATAACCTTGAAATACAGAGTTAGAAAACAATGCAGTCTGTGGTTTTTCAGGAAGAAGGCTATAGAGGGAAGGAAGTTTCAGCAAATTATTTGAAGTACCTACTGCTTTTTGTATGTGTGTGTAAGCAGCCCAGAACTGCCCATTCTGCCGAGTCATTGTATATACTAATTTGGCAAGCAACTCATTAGAAAAGCCAAGGGTAAGTAAGGTGGTTTATTTACACACAACAGAACTGAACTCAAAGTTCACAGTTAACCATTGTTCTTACTTCCCTTATAGCTTAAGATGTCTTGAATTTTGGTTGAGGACCACTCTTTATCTTAAACATGTATTGCCTTTGACCTTTATCAGGATTTTATTTTGGTTAAGAGAAGAGAGGTAATTGCTGGCTGGACATCTTGTGATCTGGATTATATTTCCTCAAGGGGTCAGCTTCAGGACTTCCAGTAGTTGGGTTTAGCCAGAGAATCTCACCTCAAACAGGATGTTTTTCCAATTGGGCCTTTTTTTCTCAAAGTACTTTTCAAAGACAATTTCAAGGTCTATACTTCTCAGTTCTGACTGTCCATAAGAATGTCCATAAAAAGCTGAGGCGATTTTAAAACAACACCCTGCCTAAGCCCCCCCCCTCAAGATACTGATTAAATTGGTTTGAAGTAGGGTACAGCTTCTTAGCTTCTAAAGAATCCCCAGGTACTTCCAGTACACAGCTAGGAAGGACAAAGAACCATTGTCCTAAATAGGTGGAAAACCTGGCAGGCCTTTGTGTTTTTAAGAATTGAAATTTCCCAAGGGGCCGGAGTAATAGCACAGCAGTAAGGCGTTTGCCTTGCATGTGGCTAAGCTAGGAAAGACCTCAGTTCAATTCCCCTATGTCCCATACGGTCCCCCAAGCCAGGAGCAATTTCTGAATGCATAGCCAGGAGTAACCCCTGAGTGTCACTGGGTGTGGCCCAAAAACAAAAACAAAAACAAAAATCACTCCTGGCAGGCTTGGGGGACCATATGGGATGCCCAAGGATGAACCCAGGTTGGACACATGCAAGGCAAATGACCTACCCATTGTGCTATTGCTCTAGACCAGCGTACTACATTTTTTTTTTTTTTTGTGGTTTTTGGGTCACACCCGGCAGTGCTCAGGGGTTATTCCTGGCTCCAGGCTCAGAAATTGCTCCTGGCAGGCACGGGAGGACCATATATGGGACGCCGGGATTCGAACCGATGACCTCCTGCATGAGAGGCAAACGCCTTACCTCCATGCTATCTCTCCGGCCCCAGCGTACTACATTTTATGAAAGAAAAATAACATGGGACTGGAGCAATAGCATGATGAGTAGGGCATTTGCCTTGCATGTGGCCAACCTGAGTTCGATTCCTGGCATCCCATATGGTCCTCGGAGCCTGCCAGGAGTGATTTCTGAGCTCAGGGCCAGGAGTAATCCCTGAGCATTACCAAGTGTGATCCCCAAACAAAAGAAAGTATAAAAGTAGTATGCTTTGTGTTTATTCTATATCTTGCTTTTTTCACTTAATATATGTCTCGGAGGGGCCGGAGTGGTGGCGCTAGAGGTAAGGCGTCTGCCTTGCAAGTGCTAGCCTAGGATGGACCACTGTTTGATCTCCTGGTGTCCCATATGGCCCCCCAAGCCAGGAGAGATTTCTGAGCACATAGCCAGGAGTAACCCCTGATCGTCACTGGGTGTGGCTCCAAAACAAACAAACAAACAAACAAAAATATATGTATGTCTTGGAAGTCAGAACATAATATAAATAGAACATATGCTTAACTTTTTTTTTTATTGTGGACATATATAAAAAACTTAATACTTAAAGAGGAAGAGATGGCCCCTCTTCCACCCAGCAGAGGGCAGAAGTGCATGCTTGTTTTGTTTTGGTTTTTGTTTTGGGGGCCACACCCAGCAATATTCAGCAGTCATTCCTGGCTCTGCACTCAGGATCATTCCTGTTGGTGCTTGGAGGAGCATATTGGATGCTGAACCACGGTCACTTGAGTGTACTTCCCTTACTTGCTCTCTAGCCCCAAAGAAGCATATTCTTTTCATGTGGGAACCCCAATCCTGGCATAGCATGGTCCTGGGAATACCACTAGGAATAACCTCCTGAGCACCAAACTGAGAATGACCTCCAAGCACTAAGTTGAGAGTAGTTTCTGAGCACCACTGGATGTTCTCCTCTCCCCTCCAAAAAATACCCAAATCAAAGTAAACTTATTATATTAACCATGTGGACATATATAATTAACTGGCACTTTACTTTCACACATTTACTACCTTTATGTTGTTTTTAATCTGTTCTAGAACTTTATCTTCCCCAACTGAAACTACCTTCATTAACCACTAGCATCCTGTAAATAAAAATAAAATCCTGGGGCCGGAGAGATAGCATGGAGGTAAGGCGTTTGCCTTTCATGCAGGAGGTCATCGGTTCAAATCCCGGCGCCCCATATGGTCCCCTGTGCTAGCCAGGAGCAATTTCTGAGCCTGGAGCCAGAAATAACCCCTGAGCACTGCCGGGTGTGACCCAAAAAACACAAAAAAAATAAATAAATAAAAATAAAAATCCGGGGACTGGAGAGATAGCACCGCGGTAGTGCATTTGCCTTGCATGCAGAGGATGGTGGTTAGAATCCCTCCATCTCATATGGTCTTCTGAGCCTGCCAGGAGAGATTTCTTTTTTTTCTTTTTTTTTCTTTTTCTTGTTTTTTTGGGCCACACCCATTGACGCTCAGGGGTTACTCCTGGCTATGCGCTCAGAAGTCACTCCTGGCTTGGGGGACCATATGGGACGCCGGGGGATCGAACTGCGGTCCGTCCAAGGCTAGCGCAGGCAAGGCAGGCACCTTACCTTTAGCGCCACCGCCCGGCCCGCCATGAGAGATTTCTAAGCGTAGAGCCAGGAGTAACCCCTAAGCGCTGCTGGGTGTGACCCAAAAAACAAAACCAAAATAAAAAAATAATTGAATAACATTTCATTGTATGTAGCTAACACATTTATTTATCAATTTATCTATCAGTGAATTTCCAAGTGTTGGATATCCTGAATAAAGTTGAGTTGACCATGAGATTTATTTGAAATATCGAGTCAATAGGCCAGAGAGATAGCACAGGGGTTAAAGTAATTGCCTGTGTATGTCCATCTCCAGTATGATCTTTGGCACCACATATGGTGCCTTAAGCCCACCAGGAATGATCTCTGAGCTTAGAGTAGGTACTGAGCGCCACCAGTTGTGAGACCCCTTCAAAAATTATCCAATCAAGTCCTTTTTCATTTAAGCATAACCAGAAAGATAGCACAGGGTTAAGTAACTTGCCTTTACATAATGCTGACCCTGGCTTGATCCCTGCCACCATCCAGGAGTGATTCCTGGATGCACAGAGTCAGAAGTAATCCCTAAATATCACTGGGTATGGTCTTCACTTCATACTTCCAACTAAAAATAATAGATAACTTTTTCTTTCTTTTTTTTTTGTTTTTTTTTTTTTTGGTTTTTGGGTCACACCCGATGGCACTCAGGGGTTACTCCTGATTCTGCACTCAGAAATCACTCCTGGTAGGCATGTGGGACCATATGGGATGTTGGAATTTGAACCACCATCTGTCCTGAATCAGCTGCATTTGAGGCAAACGCCCTATCACTGTGCTATCTCTCCAGACCCTATATAACTTTTGCAACTTGAGTGTATCTAGAAGTGGAACTACTAGATAACAATAATTCTCCTTTTAGAGCAGCAGAGCATATCTCATTTTCAGGAGGGGGAAGATCTTCAAACATTCTCCCATTGATAACATTTTGGATCTTTCCACATTTTTTGTCATTATAAATATTACCGCAGAGCAAATCTTGTACACATATTGGTTTGTAGTTTGGGAGACCTACAAATGACTTCAATGACCAGACTCTGCAAGATGAGCTCTCTCGGGACCCTTTTAGTCTCCATAAAGAGGCCCAGGATCATTCTACAACTCTTTTTTTTATCTTGATCTATAGGGGATCCTAGAGCTCTGTACAGTGATCTCAGATTTGTTTGACCAGGTATTCCTCCCAGTTATCACTACTCTGGGGGTTTGCTGCCTTTGTTGCCTCTACCTAATTGCAAAGGTTTGTGCTTGGATTCTCTCTATGACCAAAAATTTCATTATGAGCATATTTTATCAGCCAAGTCCAGACTTAGTCCCTCTCCATCCTCTTAGCTGCACTTCAAATATTCTACCTTACTTCAACATCTCCAAGTGAGGCTGCTAAGCCTTGCTCTTACATGGTATGTACTTACTGCCTATGGGTTGAATTCCCAAACATCAAAAAAACCTTGGCTTGTGATTCCTTGCAGTCAGTGAGTCAGGAAGCTTTCTGAAATAGAGAAAAGTAGGGGCCACAACGATAGCACAGTAGTAGGGCGTTTGCTTTGCACACAGCTGACCCAGGATGGAACTATGTTCGATTCCCAGCATCCCATATGGTTCCCTGAGCCAGGAGCAATTTCTGAGCACAGAGCCAGGAGTAACCCCTGAACATCACTGGGTGTCCACCCCACCAAAAAAAAAAAAAAGGCAGAAAACTAAAGGAACAAAGAAATGCATACATGGGGATAGAGAGATAGGATGGAGGCAGGGCATTTGCCTTGCATGCAGAAGGACAGTGGTTCGAATCCTGGCATCCCATATGGTCGCCAAGTCTGCCAGGAACAATTTCTGAGCATAGAACCAGGAGTAACCCCTGAGCGCTGCTGGGTGTGATACAAAAACCAAAAAAGAAAAGAAAAGAAATGCATACATGTGGCCTCTTTTCATTTATTCCTCTACAATTTAGAATCAGTATTGTTAGGAATTTGAGAATCTTCTAGAAGATTGCCATTTTCAGACCCAGGAAGTAAGGGCATCCAGATTTCTTACCAGGACTATAGAACTTGTACCTTGGTTCTAATGGAATGGTTGTGGAGATCTTTCTACTTATTTCCTGCTGAATTGAAACAGTCTCAGCTTTAAACACTCAGGAAGGTTTTTGTTATTGTTGTAGTTGTTGTTTTTGGAATACATCCTGTAGTGCTCAGTGGTTATTCCTGGTTCTGTACTCAGGAATTAATCCTGGGGAGCATCTGGGGTTCTGGGAATTGAACACACGTTGGCTGGGTACAAGACAAGTTCCCTACCCACTATACTATCTCTCCAACCTCTGAGGAAGATTTCTTTAATACCTCTACACATCATCTGAGACATCTTACCCACAGGTCTTCCCTGTTCCAATTCATACAAAGTTTCTGGGACATATTGGCAAGATGAATTGGCACCATGTGGTTCAGAATTCTGTTTACTTGAAGAAAGTCAGGTTTAGAGACTTTATAGGGCCCCAAAGTGAACCTTAGTTTTTCCAAGGTTCCCTATGGAGTCTCCAGGAAGGGACACCATGGAGACTAATTTAGAAAAAAAACATAAGTCAGGCTTTTCTGACTTTGGAAACGGACAAAACTAAACGTACACCAGTTTTATGGCCACAGGAAGATCACTTAGTTTCTAAGCTATATATCACATCATCTGTAACATAGATACCCCCAAAAGCCCAAAATGAGGAGTAAGTGAGACAAAGAATATAGTTAAAGTACACTTATTGAATAACTATGGCTATATTTCAAGTTCATTGAGTTAAAGGAACTCATAAACTGTTTGTCCTTTTGCAAACACACAACATTGGCACTGTGAGGTTGATTGCTTCCTGTATGACCAAAGTGACTAGTGAATTTCCTGTACATGGAAAGTGCTGCTGCCCAGAGACCGACTGCTGTGCTGGGTCCCAGGGAAGCCAAACTTCTGCCTTCATCCAAACAGTTTACTTTGCAGCTTGGCTCTGCTTCAGTTTGAGCTGGCATTAAATAGGGACTATCCAGGAAGTTCTGTGTAATCAATCTGGGTCTCCTAAGATAGGGAACTGGAAAATCATTATATGGCTAAAGCATTTAATAGAAAAGAGCAGTTCTTGGCTCAAGATTCCAGCATCTGAGGTGCCCAATCCTATTCTTTTTTTTTTTTTTTTGGTTTTTGGGCCACACCTCTTTTGACGCTCAGGGGTTACTCCTGGCTAAGCGCTCAGAAATTGCCCCTGGCTTGGGGGGACCATATGGGACGCCGGGGGATCGAACCGCGGTCCTTCCTTGGCTAGCGCTTGCAAGGCAGACACCTTACCTCCAGCGCCACCTACCCGGCCCCCAATCCTATTCTTAACCTCACCTTTCTCTACTTTTGTTTTGTTTTGTATCCTAACTTCTCTCCAGCCTTTAGGCTCAGGTCCAGGCTATGCCTGGCTAATGATAGTCTGTTTAGCTTACACTTTGCTCTAGGTAGTTGGCCCTAAGCATAAGGACTGTCTGAATAATTTACTCCTCTAATTTCTCCCATATCTAGGATCCCAGAGCAGCTAGGGAGGTGAGACACCTGAAACTTGATACAGATAACAGAGCAAAGGACCCATATGGTATTCTCCTCAGCCCCACAAATTAAATATACACATCATATATCTACAGAGACGTGCATATTGACACAATGACCCTGACTGATATATGTAAATACACAGTGACACAAGTAGGTTGGCTGAAGTAGGGAAAGGTGATTGTCTTTGATTAGCTATTATTCCCCAGTCAGATAAAAGACGGGGGAAATACCTTATTCATAAAAGAACTTGGCAATCTAAGGAACATTCTATTTTTTTTGGGTGGGGGGCACACCTGGAGGCGCTCAGGGGTTACTCCTGGCTCTATGCTCAGAAATCACTCCTGGCAGGCTTGGGGGACCATATGGGATACCGGGGATCGAACCCAGGTCCGTCCCCGGTCAGTTGCATGCATGGCAAACACTTTACTGCTGTGCCATCACTCCAGCCCTAAGGAACATTCTAAACATTTTGTTCTTGTTTTGTTTTTGCTTTTGGGCCACACCAAGCAATGTTCAGAAGTTACTCCTACCTCTGTACTTAGGGATCACTTAGGCAGGCATGGGGTACACTTTGGGATGATGGGCATTAAATCCAGATTGACTGCTTGCAAGGCAAATGCTTTACCTCTTTTACTATGGCTCTGGTTCAATGGATTTGATTATTTGAACCACAAAACTAACAAAACCCTTCACCAACTTTCATTCCTCTCTCCCTACCTCCACAACACTTGGTAACAACAAGAAGAATCCAGGAAAACTTTATAATTCTTATGCTCCAACCACTGTAGTTTTGCAGCAGACACAAGTATCCATACCTCCAGGACTATTGTTCATTGTAAAATATGGGAATATAAACATTTTATTAACAACCTGACTCAATAGGCCATGTGATCCCAAGTCATTAATAAGCACAGAGATTTCCTTACACAAGATGAGACCACAGGCAGGTGTTTGCTTTTTTTCTCTCTCTCTCTCTTTTTTTTTTTTTTTCTTTTTTTGGTTTTTGGGTCACACCCGGTGGTGCTCAGGGGTTGCTCCTGGCTGTCTGTTCAGAAATAGCTCCTGGCAGGCACAGGGGACCATATGGGACACCGGGATTTGAACCAACCACCGTAGGTCCTGGATCGACTGCTTGCAAGGCAAACGCCGCTGTGCTATCTCTCCGGGCCCTGCTTTTCCTCTCTTACTCTAGTTGTTTTTTTGTTTGTTTGTTTGTTTGTTTGATTTCTGGGTCAGACCCGGCAGTGCTCAGGGGTCACTCCTGGTTCTACTCTTAGAAATCGCTCCCGACAGGCCCGGGAGACCATATGTGATGCCAGGATTTTAACCACCGTCCTTCTGCATGCAAGGCCAACACCCTACCTCCATGCTATCTCTCCAGCCCCTGTTTGTTTGTTTGTTTTTTAATTTTATGGCTACACCTGGTGGTGCTCAAGGGTTACTCCTGGCAGACTCAGAGGACCATACGGGGTGCTGAAGATCAAACCTGGGTCAGCCAAATGCCCTACCCTTTGTGCTATCGCTCCTTCGCAGTGCTTTAGCCTTTTCACCAGTTCTGAGTACAGCAGCCATAGTGCATAAAGAGACTACTCTGGAAGTTTCATTTGCTTTGCCTGCAGATTTGTTACCATTTCTCCTCATCATCAATGAGAGGGAATGCATGGCTTTATTTATTTTTTGTTTTGTTTTGTTTTTGGGCCACACCCGTGACACTCAGGGGTTACTCCTGGCTATGCGCTCAGAAGTCGCTCCTGGCTTGGGGGACCATATGGGACACCGGGGGATCGAACCGCGGTCCATCCAAGGCTAGCACAGGCAAGGCAGGCACCTTACCTCCAGCGCCACCGCCCGGCCCCTGTTTTTGATTTTCATTTACTCAAAATTGGAAGAAGATTTCTACTTGTGCCCTATGAAGATTAAAGTTTTGACAGGTTGAACATTCACATTGGAAAAATTCAGTTCCCTGATTGATCAGCCAATAATACCATTTTGTCCTTCTATCCCACACACAGTACAAACAGGATTTAGTATTCTGAGCTCATGGGAGATACCAGAGAGTGTTATAATCCCCAGATTCTTCTCCCTCTTCCCTCCCCACCATATTCTTTTTGTTTGTTCTCTTGCTTTTGGTTTGGAAGTCACACCCACCTGGATTTATTTCTGTTTTTTTTTTTTTTCACTTAAGAATCACTCCCTCACTCATCTATGGGCTTTAAGAAAAATGAAGGACATTTTTAACAATATCTCAGAGACAAGAGAGATGAGGGCCGGTAGGTGCAGCTCAGGACATGCAGCTCATCACATAGAGTGATGAGTGCAGTTGCAGAGATGACTACACTGAAAACTATCATAAAATGTGAATGAATGAGGGAAGTAGAAAGCCTGTCTCGAGTACAGGTGTAGGGGGGTGGGGAGGAGGGAGATCTGGGAAATTGGTGGTGGGAATGTTGCACTGGTGAAGGGGGGATTACATGACTGTAATCATACAACTATAATCATGTTTGTAATCACGGTGTTTAAATAAAGATTAAAAAAAAAAAAGAATCACTCCCTGATGGTGCTCAAGAGACCATACATATGTGATGCTTGGGATTAAATCAGACTAAGTAGAAGCTGTCACATACAAGATTATATCTCCTGTACTATTTCTCCAGCCTTGTACCTCTGACTCTTGAACCCTCATTAACTATTATTATTTAGAAATATTAGAGTTGAGGAGTGGTCTACTCTAGTCGAGAAAATTAGCTCAATGGCTTTCCTTAATAACAGAATTGAGCAGAGAAGAATTCTCAGAGAGACTATTTCTACAGCTTTATGGGAAGCCATCTATGCCCTTAAGCAATTGACCTTGCTATCAGCCCTTCTTGATGTTGATAAGTTCTGTGCTAATGAAAACAGCCAACAGCATGGATGGCAGATGAGGCTAAAATCATTCAGCCCTGGGCCAAAGTGCAAGCAAGCTGACAAGCAGAGACATGTATAAAGTCCACCTCCAGAAAAAAAAAAAGTCATATCTTAATTATTTGGATAGGCTCCATTTAAAAAAAAATAAAATGTCCGATATTTTTCTGGTGACTGATTCAGAAAAAAGGATGAGCCAAGATATTGAAAACCATACCTGGTAGGTCACTCTTGCTTTGTTCAGTGTTCTGCACACTTGAGAGTCAGGAAGGAGCTAAAAAGGATCCATTGAAAGCTTCCTGTGGTCAGGTTGACCTCTATACATCTAAACCTCTACAGGTTTTCTGTTTGTATTTGTTTGCCTGCAGTGCCAGGAATTGAACTCTGGTCCCCATATCTCTGAGTCACATACTGGCTCCCAAGATCTGAATTTTTTTTGTTTTATTTTTTGTTAATTTTTTGGGAGAGGCTACCCCTGGAGGAATTCAGGGTCTACTATTGGCTCAGTGCTTTGGAGTTGCTCCTGGTGATTCTAGAGGGAACATACAGTGCCAGGAATCAAATCTGGGTCTCCTGCATGCAGAAAATGCACTCAACATATTGAAAACTATATCTCAGCAGCCCCTTAGCTTTCTAGTCTATATTTTGTGTGTTTCGTTTTAATTGTGCTCAGGGCTTACTCCTGTTTTGCATTTGGGGATCACTTCTAGAGGAGCTTTGGGCACCAAAAATCTATCTTCTAGGGATTGAATTCCAGCTGGCTTATGCAAGGTAAATGTTCTACCTGTTGTACTATCTATCTGTCCGACTATAAAATTATTTCTTAAATTATTTAAGGTGTCTCAGCATATCATATAGTATAGTAGGAATTCACAAATTATTTTTGAAGGATAATTATCAAACCTCTTTTAACAAGGGAGTAAAAGGAAGAAAGCTAAATTAGAAGGAGTTCTGGTAATGAAGTCAGTCAAATAAATGGGGTGTGACTGTGTTTTGGTCTCCAAACAACTGCAGTTGCTTGGGACTGATAAGGATTCTGCCTAGACCTGAAATGCCCTATCTGTCCTAACATCAGCCCTGAAGACCTAGTGGTGGGAGCACATCCACCCAGATGTGCTAACTAGATCCTGCTAACTATTCAGTTTCAGGTTAGCTCTCAGCCAGAAAGCAGAAAGAGTTCTTAGGATCTGGGAATCCAGCTCCAAAGACACCAGAAAGCAATCTTTACTATAAAATATTATATTATAAAAGGAAAGGTCCCTGTGGCAGATGGAAGCTTCAATACTTTCATCTTTTATAACTAATACTGTAGGTTAATCAACACATTTTTTAATCCTCTTTTTTGGGTAACATGTTGCTCTGGTCACTAGATACATATATTTTAGGAGGGGGGTCACACCGGGCAGTGCTCAGGGGTTACTCCTGGCTCTATGCTCAGAAATCGCCCCTGGCAGGCATGGGGGACCATATGGAATGCCGGAATTCGAACAACTAGATACATAGTTAATAAGACTTCATTTCCCTTATTCAGGGATTGATCTACAGGAGACATGACCAAAGTAGAACTAATCAGAATCTTTAATTTTTTTTTTTTTTTTTTGGTTTTTGGGCCACACCCTGTGACGCTCAGGGGTTACTCCTGGCTATGCGCTCAGAAGTTGCTCCTGGCTTCTTGGGGGACCATATGGGACGCCGGGGGGATCGAACCGCGGTCCGTCCTAGGCTAGCGCAGGCAAGGCAGGCACCTTACCTCCAGCGCCACCGCCCGGCCCCAGAATCTTTAATTTTTATTTTGTTTTACTTATTTATTTATTTTGGGTTTTGGGTCACACCCGATACCACTCAGGGGTTACTCCTGGCTCTGCAGTCAGAAATTGCTCCTGGCCAGCACAGGGGACCATATGGGATGCCGGGATTCAAACCACTGTCTGTCCTCAGTCGACTACATGCAAGGCAAATGCTCTACCGCTGTGCTATCTCTCCAGCCCTAGAATCCTTAAGTTAAAAAAAATTTTGGGGGGCCGGAGAGATAGCATGGAGGTAAGGCGTTTGCCTTTCATGCAGGAGGTCATCGGTTCGAATCCCGGCGCCACATATGGTCCCCCGTGCCTGCCAGGAGCAATTTCTGAGCCTGGAGCCAGGAATAACCCCTGAGCACTGCCAGGTGTGACCCAAAAACCACAAAAAAAAATTTTTTTTTAAAGGGCCATAGGCATAGTACAGTGAGCAGACAATTTGCCTAGCATGCAGTCAACCAAAATTTAATCCCTGACATCACATATGGTTCTCCAAGTCCTGCCATAAGTGATTCCTGAGCACAGAGCCAGAAATAACCCTTGAGCACTGCTGGGTATAGCCCCCAAACAAAACAAAATAAAACAATAGCAAGATAAAAATATTTTAGTTTAGGGAGGATCATACCAGGTGGTGTTCAGAACTTGCTCCTGGCTCTGTGCTCAGAAATCACTCGTTGCAGTGCTAAGGGGACCATAATAGATGCCAGGAGTGAAATATTGGTTGGTTCTGAGCAATGCAAACACTATCTACTGTACTATATCTCTGGCCCCTATTTCAGATTTTTATTTGGTATCATATGCCTGAGGAATGATGGTCACCATGTTTCTCACAGGATGCCTGATAAGTATTAAATAAAACAAATGCTGGGTAGGCAGTGGGTATTTAGAAAATGTTAGTTTCCCTTTACTATATTCTTTTCTGTTTTGTTTTATTTTGGGGCCACACCCGGTGATGCTCAAGGGTTACTCCTGGCTACGTGCTCAGAAATTGCTCCTGGCTTGGTGGACCATATGGAACACTGGGGGATAGCGTGGACAAGGCAGATGCCTTACCACTAGCGCCACCACTCCGGCCCCTTCACTATAAATCTTGTAAATTCAGTTCTCCATCAAACATTTTCCTGAATTTTAGCTTTGAGAAAATTTTGACAGAATAAGTCTAGTAGGGCCTCATGACAATTAAGATCCTTACCTTCTGGGCAGTCTCTTGTTTTGTTTTGTTTTGTTTTGTTTTGGGGCCACACCCAGTGACCCTCAAGGGTTACTCCTGGCTATGTGATCAGAAATTGATCCTGGCTTGGGGACCATATGGGACACCGGGGATTGAACTGCGGTCTGTCCTAGACTAGTGTATGCAAGGCAAAACGTTTCACCGCTTTCGCCATCGCTTTGGCCCTTAAACTGTCTCTTTGGCCCTTCATCACTGTTTTGTTTTGAAGCTACACCCAGTGATATTTAGGGATTACTCCTGTCTCTATATTTAAGAATTACTCTTGATGGTGCTTAGGGGTGATAATATGAGATGGTGAAGATCGAACCTGTGTGGACCACATGCAAGGCAAAAGCCCTACTCGCTGTATTATTGTTCCAGCCACCATCATCACTTTTATTGTGGGAAGTACCTAGCTTCCAATTCTAATCAGATGGATCAAGCTGACAATTGTATTGCATATTTTCCCATATGTTTCTGATAGAATCATGGGAAGTCATTTGGTTCAAACCAGGTCAATGAATTGTTCTTGCCTTTTATACTTAAGAACAAAAATGTGAGGATGATCTCTCTTCAGTAATTGTAGCTATTTTTTTATTTTAATATTCCTGAATCTGGGCCGAAGCAGTGGTGTAGATGGTAGGACATTTGCCTTGCACGTGCTAACCTCAGACGAGCTGCGGTTTGATCCCCTGGCGTCCCGGATAGTCCCCCAAGTCAGGAGTGATTTTTTTTGTTTTGTTTCGTTTTTGTTTTGGGGCCACACCCGGCGGTGCTCAGGGGTGACTCCTGGCTGTCTGCTCAGAAATATCTCCTGGCAGGCACGAGGGACCATATGGGACACTGGGATTCGAACCAACCACCTTTGGTCCTGGATTGGCTGCTTGCAAGGCAAACGCGCTGTGCTATCTCTCCGGCCCCTCAGGAGTGATTTCTGAGAGCATAGTCAGGAGTAATCCCTGAGTGTCACCAGGTGTGACCCAAAAACAAACAAAAACCCTGAATCTGTGCTCAGTGGTTGCTCTGACAATGCTCAGGGCACCTTGTACTGAGAATTGGACCTGGGCCTCCTACATGAAAGACATGCTCTTTAGACTATTGACTATTTCTCTAGTCCTCTTGCAAACATTTTGTTTTGATTTTTGGGCCACACCAGCGTCACTCAGGGGTTGCTCTTGCTCTTTGCTCAAAAATCATTCTTGGGGCCAGGAAGGTGGCGCTAGAGGTAAGGTGTCTGCTTTGCAAGCGCTATCGTAGGACGGACTGCGGTTCGATCCCCCAGTGTCCCATATGGTCCCCCCAAGCCAGGGGCGATTTCTGAGCGCATAGCCAGGAGTAACCCCTGACCGTCAAATGGGTGTGGCCCCCCCAAAAAAAAATCATTCTTGGCAGACCCGGGGAACCATATGGAATGCCGGGAATTAAATCTGGGTTCTGCCACATGCAAAGCAAATGCCCTAGCTGCTGTGCTATTGCTCCAGCCCTCAACATTTTTTGTTGTTGTTTTTTTGTTTTTGGGCCACACCTGGCGGTGCTCTGAGGTTACTCCTGGCTATCTGCTCAGAAATCGCTCCTGGCAGGCACGGGGGACCATATGGGACGCCAGGATTCGAACCAACCACCTTAGGTACTGGGTCGGCTGCTTGCAAGGCAAACACAGCTGTGCTATCTCTCTGGCCCCAGCCCTCAACATTTTTTTATTTTTATTTTTTTGGTTTTTCGGGCCACACCCGTTTGATGCTCAGGGGTTACTTCTGGCTAAGCGCTGGAAATTGACCCTGCTTGGGACTCCATATGGGACTCCAGAGGATCGAACCGCAGTCTCGATCTTTTCTTGGCTAGCGCTTGCAAGGCAGACACCTTACCTTTAGCGCCACCTCGCCAGCCTCAGCCCTCAACATTTTTAACTTTAATTAATTTAATTTATTTATTTGGTCTTTTGGCAACACTGGTAGTTCTCAGGGCTTACTTCAGGCTCTGCACTTAGAAATCACTCCGAGAAGGCTCTGGGAGTATCATAGGGGATATGGGAATCAAACCCAGATCAGTTGCATGCAGGGCAAGTGCCCTACCTGGTATTATCACTCCAGCACTAAACATTACTTTAATTGTAAAAAAAATTAGAAATTGGAACTGGAGGGGATGGAGGAACTGGAGGGGATGGAGGAACTGGAGGGGATGGAGGAACTGGAGGGGCCAGAGAGATAACACAGCGTCGTTTGCTTTGCAAGCAGCCGACCCAGGACCTAAGGTGGTTGGTTCAAATCCAGGCATCCCATATGGTCCCCTGTGCCTGCCAGGAGATATTTCTGAACAGATAGCCAGGAGTGATCCCTGAGCACGGCCGGGTGTGGCCCAAAAAAACAACAACAAAAAAAAAAAAAAAAGAAAAGAAAAGAAATTGGAACTGGAGTGATAGTACAGAGGTCCAAGCACTTGACTTGCATGCTACCAACTTTAGTTCAGTCTCAAGCACTGCACATGATCCTCTAAGTATTTTGGGGTGTGTGTGTGTGTGGTTTTTGGGTCACACCCGGCAGTGCTCAGGGGTTACTCCAGGCTCCAAGCTCAGAAATCTCTCCTGTCAGGCTTGGGGGACCATATGGGATGCCGGGAATCGAACCAATGACCTTCTGCATGAAAGGCAAATGCCTTACCTCCATGTTATCTCTCCAGCTCCCAGATATGTTTTGTTTGTTTTTGTTTTTGGGCCACACCCGGTAATGCTGAGGGGTTACTCCTGGCTATTCGCTCAGAAATTGCTCTTGGCTCCTGGCTCGGGGGACCATATGGGACACTGGGGATTGAACCAGGTCTGTCCTGGATCTGCCATGTGCCAGGCAAACACCCTACCGCTTCGCTATCCTGCCTGCCCTCTAAGTATGTTGAGCCAGGACTTGTCCTTGAACAATGCAGAGTGTAGTCCAACATTCCCCACCCACCTCCAATATTAAAGAAGTTAATTGAAGAAGTCTCGTAGACCATATTCTTTATTGTGTAAGTCTGGAGAATAAAGAAAGCCAAGGTAGAACAATAATTTTCTTTGGCGAAGTTTGTGGGTGGATTTGGATAGCACTCAAGTGGTGCTTGGGAACAAACTAGCATGGGTTGCCTGCAAGACAAGTGATTTACTCTCTGTATTTCTCTCTAGTCCGAAGAAAAGTATACTAAGTATACTTCTCAGTATACTAAGAAGTATATATACTTCTTGGGCCTGGAGAGATAGCACAGCGGCATTTACCTTGCAAACAGCCGATCCAGGACCAAAGGTGGTTGGTTCGAATCCCGGCGTCCCATATGGTCACTCGTGCCTGCCAGGAGCTATTTCTGAGCAGACAGCCAGGAGTAACCCCTGAGCACCGCCGGGTGTGGCCCCCCCCCAAAGAAAAAAGAAGTATATATATACTTCATTTTTTGTTTGTTTGTTTGTTTGTTTTTGGGCCACACCTGGAGGCACTGAGGGATTACTCCTTCTTGGCTTTGCTCTCAGAGAATGGACTTTCCTTTCTAATTTCCCCAATATTTACTGTGCCTATGCAAACACACACACACACACACACACACACACACACACACAACAAAATACAAAAACTTGCCACATCTCCCCCCATTTATTTATTTCTTTTTCTTTTTTTTTTCTTTTATTTTTGTTTTTGGGTCACACCTGGCAGTGTTCAGGGGTTACTCTTGGCTCTATGCTCAAAAATCACTCCTGGCAGGCAGAGGGGACCATATAGGATGTCAGGATTCGAACCAATGACCTTCTACATAAAAGGCAAATGCCTTACCTTCATGCTATCTCTCCAGCTCCCCCTTTTTTTTCTTCTTTTAATTTTTTTATATTTATAGCTTCTAAACAGGAGCTCCCTCCTGCTTTTTTTTTTCTTTTTAAGTCACATGCGGCAGTGCTCAGGGGTTACTCCTGGCTCTATGCTCAGAAATCGCTCCTGGCAGGCTCAAGGGACTCTATGGGATGCCGGGATTCGAACCACCGTCATTTTGCATGTAAGGCAAATGCCCTACCTCCATGCTATTTCTTCAGCCCTGCCTCTTATTTATATGTCTTCCTACAAACTGAGAAAAAAAAAAAGTGGATAGAACCCAGGGGCCAAGTGGTCTCAGGAGCATTGAGTGGAAATAAAAAAATGGTGAAATCTAAATACCCAAACCAAAGTCTATGACAATAGAATCAAGAAACCCAAACTACAACAAACTACACACAAAAGGTATCTGTTACACTAGCAGCCCAGGGGGCTGAGGGTAGAGGTATGGGCGGAGGGAGGTCAAACTGGTGGTGGGAATGGCCCTAATTCACTGTCACTATGTACCTTGACTACAACTGTGAAAGACTTGTAATTCACATTGTTCTCATTATATTATTAAAATAATAATAAAAATAAAATAAAACACAAGTGTCAAAAAAAAAAAAAAAAAGAAAAAAGGAAATGAATCCCGGTGGGCATGGGGAACCATATGGGATGCCGGGGATCAAACCTAGTGTACTGTGAAGTATGCTAAAAGTGGGAAGATCTGGGCCCGGAGAGATAGCACAGTGGCGTTTGCCTTGCAAGCAGCCAATCCAGGACCAAAGGTGGTTGGTTCGAATCCCGGTGTTCCATATGGTCCCCCATGCCTGCCAGGAGCTATTTCTGAGCAGACAGCCAGGAGTAACCCCTGAGCACCGCCAGGTGTGACCCAAAAAAAAAACAAAAAATAAAAAAATAAAAAATAAATAGAAGTGGGAAGATCTATGACATTACAATTACAATCTATGACATTATTACAACTGTCTGAGAACAGTATATTGTATTTGTTTATGTATGTTTATTGTATCCAGTTTATGTATCTGTGAGTAACTGTAGGCTCCTTCCACAACATTTCTTTATTGCTTAGGGATGTGTTCAGCTGCAAGTAATTAACAGAAATAACTATACAGCAATTACATTTCCTCCCATATATAGATGATTAGAGGGACCAGAGAGATAGTCCATGCTTTGCAACCAGGAACCTGGAAGCCCTTTGAGTTCAATCCCTAGCATCACATCATTACATTGACAGGCATAAATGCCAACACAGGGCCTGGAGAGATAGCACAGCGGCGTTTGCCTTGCAAGCAGCCGATCCAGGACCAAAGGTGGTTGGTTCGAATCCTGGTGACCCATATGGTCCCCCGTGCGTGCCAGGAGCTATTTCTGAGCAGACAGCCAGGAGTAACCCCTGAGCACTGCCGGGTGTGGCCCAAAAACCAAAAAAAACCCAAAAAAACAAAAACAAAAACAAAAAAATAAATGCCAACACAGAGCCAGAAGCATGCTCTGTGTACCAGTAGGTATGACCCAAACGTGAATCCTAACTCCCAAAAATGATCTGAAGTTAGACATTCTAGGAATTCGAGATTAAAAGAGCTGTTCCATCGGGGCTGGAGAGATAGCACAACAGCGTTTGCCTTGCAAGCAGCTGATCCAGGATGTCCCATATGGTCCCCTGTGTCTGCCTGGAGCTATTGCTGATCAGATAGCCAGGAGTAAGCCCTGAGTGTAGACGGGTGTGGGCCAAAAACAACAACAACAACAACAATAACAAAAACAGAGCTGTTCCAGACTACAGAATGTTATAGAAGACCGGACTCCTGTCTTTCCTTTCTGTCAGCTTTGGTGAAAAAGTAACCTGTACCTCCCAAGCAGAAAAACTTTCTTCAGAACGCAAGAAGAAAGGAAATGAAAGAAAAGAAAGAGATGAATAAAATAATAATAATAATAATAAAAAAGAAAGAGATGAAGAAGCAGATTGGAAATTAGCAAGAGCAGGAGACCTCCATTATCTCTAGGGGTTGAAGAATCAGAGGAGCACTTAAAAAAATAAAATAAAAAGAAGAGGGCCGGAGAGATAGCATGGAGGTAAGGCATTTATTTGCCTTTCATGCAGGAGGTCATCGGTTTGAATCCCGGTGTCCCATATGGTCCCCCGTGCCTGCCAGGAGCAATTTCTGAGCCTGGAGCCAGGAATAACCCCTGAGCGCTGCCGGGTGTGACCCAAAAACCACAAAAAAAAAAGAAAGAAAGAAAGAAAGAAGGAAGGAAGGAAGGAAGGAAGGAAGGAAGGAAGGAAGGAAGGAAGGGGGGGAGGGAGGGAGGGAAGGAGGGAGGGAGGGAGGGAGAGAGAGAGAGAGAAAGAAAGGAAGGAAGGAAGGGAGGGAGGGAGGGAGGGAAGGAGGGAGGGAGGGAGGGAGAGAGAGAGAAAGGAAGGAAGGAAGGAAGGAAGGAAAGAAGGAAAGAAAGAAGAAAGAAGGAAAGAAGGAAAGAAAGAAGAAAGAAGGAAAGAAAGAAGAAAGAAAGAAAGAAAGAAAGAAAGAAAGAAAGAAAGAAAGAAAGAAAGAAAGAAAGAAAGAAGGAAGAAAGAGAAAGAGGGCCCAGAGAGATAGCACAGTGGTGTTTGCCTTGCAATCAGCTGATCCAGAACCTAAGGTGGTTGGTTCGAATCCTGGTGTCCCATATGGTCCCCCCCGTGCCTGCCAGGATCTATTTCTGAGTAGACACCCAGGAGTAACCCCTGAGCATCGCCAGGTGTGGCCCCAAAAACAAAAACAAAAAAAAAAAAAGAAAGAGAAAGAAAGAAAGAGAAAGAAAGAAAGAAAGAAAGAAAGAAAGAAAGAAAGAAAGAAAGAAGGAAAGAAGGAAAGAAAGAAAGAGAGAGAGAGAAAGGAAGGAAGGAAAAAAAGGAAGGAAGGAAGGAAGAGAAAGAAAGAAGGAAGGGAGGAAGGAAGGAAGGAAGAAGAAAGGAAGAAACAAAGAAAAAAGAAAGAAAGGAAAGAAACAGACAAAGAAAGAAGGAAAGAAAGAAAGAAAAAGAAAGAAAGAAAGAAAAAGAAGAAAAAGAAAGAAAAAGAAAGAAGAAAGAAAGAAAAGAAGAAAGAAAGAAAGAAAAAGAAAGAGGGGCCGGGAAGGTGGCGCTAGAGGTAAGGTGTCTGCCTTACAAGTGCTAGACAAGGAACGGACCGAGGTTCGATCCCCCGGCGTCCCATATGGTCCCCCCAAGCCAGGGGCGATTTCTTTTTTTTTTGGGGTTTTGGGCCACACCCAGCGGTGCTCAGGGATTACTCCTGGCTGTCTGCTCAGAAATAGCTCCTGGCAGGCAAGGGGGACCATATGGGACACCGGGATTCGAACCAACCACCTTTGGTCCTGGATTGGCTGCTTGCAAGGCAAACGCTGTTGTGCTATCTCTCCGGGCCCACCAGGGGCGATTTCTGAGCACATAGCCAGGAGTAACCCCTGAGCGTCAAACGGGTGTGGCCCAAAAACCAAAAACCAAAAAAAAAAAAAGAAAGAAAAAGAAAGAGAGAGAAAGAAAGGAAAGAAAGAAGAAAGAAAGAAAGAAAAGAAAAAGAAAGAAGAAAGAAAGAAAGAAGAAAGAAAAGAAGAAGAAAGAAGAAAGAAAGAAAGAAAGAAAGAAGAGAGAAAGAAAGAAAGAAAAGAAAGAAAGAAGAAAGAAAGAAAAGAAAGAAAGAAAGAAAGAAAGAAAGAAAGAAAGAAAGAAAGAAGAAAAGAAGAAAGAAAGAAAGAAGAAAGAAAAAGAAAAAAAGAAAGAAAGAAAGAAAGAAGAAGAAAGAAAGAAAGAAAGAAGAAGAAAGAAAGAAAGAAAGAAGAAAGGAAAGAAAGAAAGAAAGAAAGAAAGAAAGAAAAGAAAAAGAAGAAACATGAGCTGGGGCGCCGGAGAGATAGCATGGAGGGAAGGCGTTTGCCTTGCGAGAAGGACAGTGGTTCAAATCCAGCATCCCATTATGGTCTCCCGTGGCCTGCTAGGGGCGATTCCTGAGCGTAGAGCCAGGAGTGACCCCTGAGCCCTGCTGGGTGTGACCCAAAAATAAATAAATAGAAAGAAACATGAGCTGGGGTCCTGCAGTAGGAACTGAAACTTTAGGGGGAAGGACTGCCCTGGGGGAGTTGAATTAAGGAGGAAGCTATACAAGTGAGTCTAGGAACTGTGGAAAGGACAGACACAGTCAGTATGGGAGAAGCTGCTCAAAAGAGAACAAACTTTCCATATTGCTCCCATCAACTAAACTTTAGAAATATTTGCACCAGTCAATCCTTGGAGAGAACAAAGTAAAGGAAGAAATGTTTGAGACTCATACAATTAACAACTAAAGTTTACTAAGAGTTTTCCAGGTTCTTGCCTTGCATGTGGTCCAATCTTTAGCACCCCATGTGGTCCCCTATGTCGCCAGGAATGACACATGAGCACAGACCCAGGAGTAAGCCCTGAGCATGGCTGGGTTTGATACAAAACAAAAACAAAAGCAAAACAAAAAATGCATTTCCAAGTCTATTAAGACTTAAAAAAAAGGGGCCCGGAGGCATTTGCCTTGCAAGCAGCCGATCAGAACCTAAGGTGGTTGGTTTGAATCCCGGTGTCCCATATGGTCCCCCGTGCCTGCCAGGAGCTATTTCTGAGCAGACAGCCAGGAGTAACCCCTGAGCACCGCCAGGTGTGGCCCAAAAACCAAAGAAAAAAAAAAAAAAAGACTTAAAAAAAATCTAGAAGTGTTAGGGCTAAATAGATTTTCTTTTACTTTTTTTTTAATTTTTTTATTTTGAATTATGAGAACAAAGATGCAAAGAAAGAGAACAAGGTAAAGTTACAGTGGAAGGACAATCACCCATAACATAATTCTCAGAAGAAGTCCCCTTGCTGATAACTTTGAACTTTCAGCCAAAGAATGTTAAGACAAATAAAACAGAATCCATGTACAATTACTTTGTCCCTCAAGTCCCCAGATTGTAACACATTATAATATTTCTTAACAGCACACAAGGCAATCTAAAGCCATAAAACTTATGTAACTCCTTAAACATTAGAGGCATAGTATTTTTTTACATTTCCATGTACATGCATATTAGCTTAAGTTAACCTCAAATTTTAAGTGGTTTTTTTAAGGATTAGAGTCAAAGGAGCACAGTAAAAAGGGTGTTAGAGTGGCAATTGTTGTTTGCATAGGCCCACCAAAATATGAGAGACATGGAAAGGAATAACCTTGGCCTAAATACAAAGAGATCCTATCCCTGAAGTTTCCTGGCATAAGACCAACTCTAGGCTCCAGGCAAGTTATCGTCCAATCCAAGACATTGTCCGTAGTGCCAACACACTTTTCACACAATCTCTGTTGTTGGTATCATGTTTCTGTATTAAAGATCCTGGAATCTGCATATCCTACATTGAAGTCATGATGTGGAGCATCTTCTCATTTCACCTCACCATTAAAGGGCAATGCAGGAAACCCTGTCCTGTAATAGGTTGTTGTTGTTAAGTCTTCTCAGTGTTAAGGGAAGTCTCTTTTGAGCAGGTCAATGTCTGAGCAGTGGTAGGGTCTTCCGTGGTAGAGGATTGCTTCCAGGTGATGTTATAGACAAACCTGGATGTTTCATGGATGGCTTCCCTGGTTCAGGGGTGAATGGAAAATGCCCTTTCTTCTGAGGCCTGTGCCAGGTCATTATGTCAATGTTCAGGGTGTAAGATCCCTTTGCACTACAAGATTTGTGTATTCCAATCTCTATTAGATAGGATCTTATTTGTATGTATAGTATTTTCTCATTTTAATGTGCCTATGCAAAAAAGGAGCAATGCCACGTGGCGTTATTGGTGCAAATGGGGGACATAAGAACAAGTCCAATAATCCCCATGACATGGTTCAATCATAAGCATTAAACTGGGGGACTCTTTTCACCAAAATTTCTTGTTGAACAGCTCATAAAGAGAAGACAAAAAGTGGTTAGATGGGGCCGGGTAGGTGGCGCTCGAGGTAAGGTGTCTGCCTTGCAAGCGCTAGCCAAGGAAGGACCACGGTTCGATCCCCCGGCGTCCCATATGGTCCCCCCAAGCCAGGGGCGATTTCTGAGCACATAGCCAGGAGTAACCCCTGAGCATCAAACGGGTGTGGCCCAAAAACCAAAAAAAAAAAAAAAAAAAAAAAGTGGTTAGAATTGTCATTGTATAAGAGAATATTTAGTAAGACTTATAGTTGTCAGGGAAAGACAAAATATTCTAAAGACATACGTGTCCATTTTATGTCTTTTGAAACAGTTCAGGGTTGTTACACACAATGCACGGCTTAGGTCTGTGATTAGGATTGTGCAATACTCAAGTTAAAAAGAGTAATGTGTGTTAGTGATGTTTGGGTGAGAGAGTTAAGGAGTAAAAATGAGCTTTGAAGGGGTGTGGAAAAGGGCAGAATACAAAATGGACATTCTGGATACGCAAAACATAACATAAAGATAAGGAACACGCCCCCGCGCGGTTTTTTCATATGCAGAGTGGTCAGAAATTGCCAGTGACAAACTTAGCGCAACCGAGCAAATCTCAGCACAGCCCAAGTTTGAACCAATCATTTCTGGCCGCCTGGGCTGCCACCCCAGAAGGCCTGGAGGCCATGGGCAGAAGAGGGGAAGAAGTTAGGGAGAAGGCCTTCCACATGAGGTCTCCCCCAATCCCATGCCGGCTAGAGCTAGCCTCCAGCTCAAGAGAGGATCGAGAGAGAGCCAGAAGCCAGGATCTGTTCTTCTACTTTTTTTAAATGGATTTTCTTATATGTTGTTGATCACTACAATGTCATATTTTTAAATTTATTTAAATTTTTAATTTAATTTAAATTTATTTAAATTTATTCTGTCTTTAAGCTGTATGTTGATTTTTTTTTCTTGCTTCTATATTCCTGGCGATGCTCAGGGGACAATATGGGGCTCTAGGGATCAAATCTTAGTTGTCCTTGTACAAGCCAAATGCCCTACCATTTTGCAATTGCTCTGACCCCTGAATTATGTTTTTGTTTTGTTTTGTTTTGGGGTCATACCCGGCAGCACTCAGGGGTTACTCCTGGCTCTACACTCAGAAATTCCTCCTGGAAGGCTCAGGGGACCGTATGGGACGCTGGGGTTCGAACCACTGTCCTTCTTCATGCAAGACAAAAGCCCTAGTATGGAGATACCTCCATGCTATCTCTCCGGCCCAAATTATGTTTTTTTTGTTTGTTTGTTTTGGTTTTGTTTTGTTGTTTTATTTTTTTGGGGGGGTAACACCCGGCAGCGCTCAGGGGTTACTCTTGGCTCTACACTCAGAAATTGCTCCTGGCAGGCTCGGGGGACCATATGGGATGCCAAGATTTGAACCACAGTCCTTCTGCATGCAAGGCAAATGCCTTACCTCCATGCTATCTCTCCGGCCCCTATGTTTTTTTTTTTTTTGTTTTGTTTTGTTTTTACTGTGGAGGCCAGCGTGGTGGCGCTGAGCGATAAGGTGTCTGTCTTGACGGCGCTAGCCTAGAATGGACCCAGGTTCCATTCCCCCAGCGTCCCATATGGTCTCCCAAGCCAGGAGCGATTTCTGAGTACATAGCCAGGAGTAACCCCTGAGCATCACCGGGTGTGGCCCCCCCCAAAAAAAAACAAAAATGGCTGTGGGTTTGGTCCTCAATATTCCATATGGTCTTTTGAGCACCGACAAGAGTAATTCCTGGGCCGGGCGGTGGCGCTAGAGGTAAGGTGCCTGCCTTGCCTGCGTTAGCCTAGGACGGACCGCGGTTCGATCCCCCGGTGTCCCATATGGTCCCCCAAGCCAGGAGCGACTTCTGAGCGCATAGCCAGGAGTAACCCCTGAGCGTCACCGGGTGGGGCCCAAAAAAAACAAAAAAACAAAAAACAAAAAAAAAAAAAAAAAAAAAAAAAAAAAAAAAAAAGAGTAATTCCTGAGTAGAGTCAGGAGTAATCCCTGAGCACCACCAGCTGTGGTCCAAAAACAAAAGCAAAAAAAAATTACTTGATTACATTTTTGTACAAATCCATTTGACTTTTTCATTTGAAAAGCATGTTATAAGAATATGTACTCAGTAACTGTATTATGGATTTACTTTATTTGTTAGTTTTAGAGCCACATTCAGCTGTGCTCAGGAATTATGCCCTGTTCCATGATTTGTAATCACTCCTGGCAGGGATTGAAGGACCATATAGGATGCTGGAAATCAAATCTAGAGAGGTCATGTGCAAGATAGGTACCTTCCCTGCTACACTACCTTTCAGGTAACCCTTCAGTTACTATTTTTTTTTATTTTGTTTTGTTTTTGGGCCACACCCAGTAACGCTCAGGGGTTACTCCTGGCTATGTGGTCAGAAATAGTTCCTGGGTTGGAAGACCATATGGGACGCTGGAGATTGAACCCAGGTCCATCCTGGGTCAGCCATGTGCAAGGCAAACACCCTACCATTGCACTATAGCTCTGGTCCCTTCAGTTACTATATTAATCAAAGTTTCCTAACTTATATTAAAAAAAAAGTATTGGGGGGCCAAAGCAATAGCACACTGGTAGGACATTTGCCGTGCACACTGCCGACCTGGGACCTAGCTGGGTTTGATCTTTAGCATCCCATATGGCCCCCTGACCCTGCCAGGAGTAGTTTCTGAGCATGGAGCCAGGAGTAATCCTGAGCACCACCGGGTGTGACTCAACCCCCCTCAAAAATAAATAAAGGGGCAAGAGCGATATCACAGCGGTAAGGTGTTTGTCTTGCATGTAACCAACACAGGACAGACGGTGGTTCAAATTCTGGCATCCCATATAGTCCCATGTGCCTGCCAAGGGCGATTTCTGAGCACAGAGCCAGGAGTGACCCCTGAGCCCCACCAGGTGTGACCCCCAAAAAAACAAACAAAAAATAAATTAAATTAAAGTATTGGACAATGAATGAATTAGAAAAAGCAAATAAAAATTGGTAAAATAATTAGAAGGGGTTACTTTATTTAAAAGAATAGAATTCTAGGATTTAGTCAGAAGAATTACATTGGGTGAGTCTATTTTTCTTTCTTTTTTTGTTTTGTTTTTGGGCCACACCCGGTGATGCTCAGGGATTACTCCTGACTATGCACTCAGAAATCACTCAATGCTTGGGGGACCATATGGGATGCCAGGGATTGAACCAACGTTTGTCCTGGACTGGCTGTGTGCAAGGCAAACACCCTACTACTGTGCTATCTCTCCAGCCTCTTATTTATTTATTTATTTATTTATTTATTTAATTACTTTTTGGATTTTGGGCCACACCTGGTGATGCTCAGGGGTTACTCCTGGCTATGTGCTCAGAACTCCTGGCTTGGGGCGACCATATGGGATGCCAAGGGATTGAATCTCGGTCAGTTCTAGGATAATGTGGGCAAGGCAGATGCCTTATTACTTGTGCCACTGCTTTGGCCCCTTTTTTCTTACATTTTTTAAAATTAAATCTATGTGAGCTATAGAGTTAAAAAGTTGTTGATAGTTGTGGGGCTGGAGTGATAATACAGCTGTAAGGTGTTTGCCTTGCACATGGTTAACCCGGGTTTGTTCTCTGGCATCACATATGGTCCCCTAGCCTACCAGGAGTAACTTCTGAGAGCAAAGGCAGGAGTAATCCCCGAACACTTCTGTGTGTGTCCTCAAAACAAACAAACAAACAAAAATTGTTGATAGTTGAGTTTTGGTCATACAATGTTCCAACACTCATTCCTTCACCAATGTTCATTTCCTGTTACCAATTTTCCCAGTTACCCTCACATCCTCTACCTCTACAACCACCCTTGCCTCCAGCTTGCTTTTATGGCAGACACTTTTTTTTCTTCTCTCTCTTAAAGAGGTCATTTAGAGTGTACAAATGAAAGATGATATATTCTGACCTAGAGAGGCAGCAGTAGCAATAAAAAGGGATAAAATTTTTTTCTAAATAAGATAGTATGCTAATAGTATCCAGAAAGAATAGAGACAAATACCAGAAGGACAGTCCATGGTAGGTTGCTTGCCACAAATAGTGGGGGAATATTTCGGGCAGAGAAGGGACCACTAGGACAGTGATAGTTGGAAATGATCACTCTGGACAAGAACTGGGTACTGAAAGAAGATAAAGTGATAGGCATCACTTCCTTCAGTAACAGTATTGCAAGCCACAATGTCTAAAAGGGAAAAAGAGGAAGAGAGAGAAAGAAAGAGAGAAGATGAAGAAAAAAGAAGAAAAAGAAGTAAAGTAGAAAAAAAGAAAGAAGATGAAGAAAGAAGAAAAATGAAGAAAGAAAGTTAAGGAGGAGAGGGAAGAAGAAATGAGAAAGGAGAAGGAAAAGGAAGAGAAGGGGAAGGAGAAGAAGGTGAAGGAGGAAGAGAAGAAGAAGAAGAAGAAGAAGAAGAAGAAGAAGAAGAAGAAGAAGAAGAAGAAGAAGAAGAAGAAGAAGAAGAAGAAGAAGAAGAAGAAGAAGAAGAAGAAGGAAAAGGAAAAGGAGAATGAGGAGAATGAGAAGAAGAAGAAGAAGAAGGAAAAGGAGAAGGAGAATGAGAATGAGAAGGAGAAGAATGTCTACCAAGGGCAGTTGGGGGGAGAATGGTAATATGTATTTCTAGGTACGAGGGAAACTGGGGATATTGGTGGCAGCAAATGTTCACAAGTGAAGTTTCGTACGACTGAAACTCAATCATGAACAACTTTGAAGTGTGGAGGAAAAATAAGGCAGTTGTATTATGAACAATCTTGTAACCGAGGTGTTTCAATAAAATAATTAATACAGGGGCCGGGCGGTGGCGCTAAAGGTAAGGTGCCTGCCTTGACTGCGCTAGCCTCGGATGGACCGCGGTTCGATCCCCCGGCGTCCCATATGGTCCCCCAAGCCAGGAGCGACTTCTGAGCGCATAGCCAGGAGTAACCCCTGAGCGTCACCGGGTGTGGCCCAAAAACCAAAAAAAAAAAAAAATTAATACAATTTTTTTCTATAGGTAGACATGAAATAATTTGGTAATTGAGGGCCAGAGCAGTGGTGCAAGGCATAAGGTGTCTGTGCTAGCCTAGGACAAACCGCAGTTTGATCCCCCAGCGTCCCATATGGACCCCCAAATCAGGAGTGATTTCTAAGCACATAGCCAGGAGTAACCCCTGAGCGTCACCGAGTGTGGCCCAAAAACAAACGAATAAAAAATTTGGTAATTGATTTTATGTAATGGATAAGAGAGTCAGCTGCTTAAAGGATAACTTCCAATGTTCAGTTTAAACAGCTAGTCAGCTAAATATATCATTTAGTCTCTGAAGAGGTAGTGCAGCGATTAAGGTGCTTACCTTACACACAGCTGACCCTAGTTTGATTTGTGGCATGGTATATGTTCCTCTGAGAACTTCCAGGAGAAAACCTTGAAAACAAAGCCAGGAGTTAATCCCTGAGCATCTCCAAGTGTGGCCCCAACAACCTCCCAACACTAAAAGTATCCTTTATCAGGTAATCAGTTATATTTTAAAAATGCATCAGAAAGAAGGAAATGGGCTGATTCCAGGTTTGATATAGGGAATGTACAAGATAATCTTGGGGCATTCTTTTCTAAAAAGAAATATTCAATGATTTCAGGGTTTTACCAAAAAAGATAAAAAGCTGTAGAATATAGGTCCAGGAAAACAGTTGAGGAGTCAAGTGGGGCATGCTTTGCATTAGCAGGGGGCTAAGTTTAATTCCTGGCACAGTATAGCCCCCATAAATATTACTGTCTGTAACCCTTTTTTTTTTTTTTGGAAGGGGTCACACCCGGCTGTGGTGCTCAGGAGTTACTCTGGCACTGCACTCAGAAATCACTTCTGGCAGGCTCCGGAGACCATATGGGATGATGGGATTCGAACCAGGTTCTGTCCTGTGTTGGCCACATGCAAGGCAAATGCCTTACCACTATTGCTTGGGCCCCTGGGTCGCATATGGACCCCCAATCAGGGGGTACTTGAAGCTCAAGCAGTACTACTTTTTCAGATCCTAACACTGAATTGTCCTTCTAGGTTGGCCAAGTATAAGGATCCTGTGTCCCCTGAGCATTGCTCCATGCTCAGATCCCTGGACCTCTGAGAATTGCTCAGAGAAAGGAAGAGAGGAAGAGAGGAAAAAGAACAAAAGAGGGCCCGAAGAGATAGCACAGGGGTGTTTGCTTTGCAAGCAGCCGATCCAGGACCTAAGGTGGTTGGTTCGAATCCCGGCGTCCCATATGGTTCCCCGTGCCTGCCAGGAGCTATTTCTGAGCAGACAGCCAGGAGTAACCCCTGAGTACTGCCGGGAGTGGCCCAAACCCCCCCCCCAAAAAAAAAGAACAAAAGAAGAGAAAGAAAGTAAGAAAATAGAGAGAAAGAAAAAAGAGAAAGAAAAAAAGAGAAAGAAGGAAAGAAGAAAGAAAGAAAGAAAGAAAGAAAGAAAGAAAGAAAGAAAGAAAGGAAGGAAGGAAGGAAGGAAGGAAGGAAGGAAGGAAGGAAGGAAGGAAGGAAGGAAGGAAGGAAGGAAGGAAGGAAGGAAGGAAGGAAGGAAGGAAGGAAGGAAGGAAGGAAGAAAGGAAGAAAGAAAGAAAGGAAAAAGGAAAGGTCAATCTATAGGAGTTCCAACTGGTCTCAAATTCAATTAAAATTGATTAAAAAATTTAGAGTTAAAAGCCTGGGACAGGGTCCAGAGAGATAGCATGGAGGTAAGGCTTTTGCCTTACATGCAGAAGGTCATTGGTTCAAATCCTGGCATCCCATATGGTCCCCCAAGCCTGCCAGGAGCGATTTCTGAGCGTGAAGCCAGGAGTAACACCCGCTGCTGGTTGTGACCCAAAAACAAAACTAAACAAAACAAAGCAAAAAAAAAAAAAAAAAAAAAAACCTAAAAAACAAACCTGGGAAAATTATCTAAGCATCGAAGAAAAATTACTAACAAGGATTGAAATCATGAGATCATAACTATATACCTCCCAAACTTACTGGGGGTTGGAGAGAGCATTGCAATCATTATTTTGAAAATTGGTAGACTATGAGAAAGAATGAAGATCAGCCAGGGAGATGACTCAAAGGGATAGAGTGCATGCTTTGCATGACAGAGTCCTGGTAAGTCCTGAGCATTTGAAGTGGTCACATCAAAAACAACATTTACTTTCTTTTTCTTACTTTTTTCTATTTCATAGACATTTAGTTATATTATTATAATTGGTGCTACAGGTTTAAATGTTTTACTGTGTTCTGAAATGATAATGCTTCGTTAAGTCTCAAGTCCTGTACAATTGTAGCAATGGAACATCTGTAAAGATGCTTTCAGATATTGACTTCCTCTTTTTTTGTTCTGTTTTAGTTTTTGGTCACACCAGGGTGCTCAGGGGTTACTCCTGACTCTGCACTCAGAAAACACTACTGGTGGACTTGGGGGACCATATGGGATGCTGGGAATCAAACTGGGGTGGACTGCGTGCAAGGCAAATACCCTCCCCTTTGTGCTATCACTCTGGCCCCATCTTCATTTTTCTTTTTTTTTTTTTTTTTTTTGGTTTTTGGGCCACACCCTGTGACGCTCAGGGGTTACTCCTGGCTATGCGCTCAGAAGTTGCTCCTGGCTTCTTGGGGGACCATATGGGACGCCGGGGGATCGAACCGCGGTCCGTCCTAGGCTAGCGCAGGCAAGGCAGGCACCTTACCTCCAGCGCCACCGCCCGGCCCCCCCCATCTTCATTTTTCATTCACTGAATTTTCACTCACTATCCATTCCTCAAATGTCAGGCTTTGTTCTAGACTTTTTTTTTTGTTGTTGTTCACACTGGTAGGCTTAGGGGTTATTCTTGGCTCTATGCTCAGAAATCACTCCTGGCAGGCTCCAGGAACCATATGGGATGCCGGAATTCGAACCGGGGTTGTCCTGGGTTGGCTGTATGCAAGGTAAATGCCCTACCACTCTACTGTCGCTCCAACCTCTGTTCTAGACTTTCTTAAGCTTTCATTTCAGTTACATACCCTGAATGATAAGTATACTATTGTATGTTATATAACATCATAGATATAGATGTAGAGGGCCGGAGAGATAGCATGGAGATAGAGCATTTGCCTTGCATGCAGAAGGACGGTGGTTCGAATCCTGGCATCCCATACGGTCTCCTGTATCTGTCAGGAGCAATTTCTGAACACAGAGCCAGGAGTGGCCCCTGAGCACTACTGGGTGTGGCCCCCTAAAAAAAAACAAAAAAGAAATAAATAAAGACATAGAAATAACTTTGACTTTCATCTGTGCACTCCTAAAGAGATATATAACCCTTCCAGTGGTGAGAGAAGTTATTATGACTCAATATCTGCTGCATAGAATTATTTTTTAGGAAAGTAAGTTTTAAGTTCAGTAACTTAAAGTCCAAAATGATGCAACTTTTTTATAGGCACTGTCTGGGAACTGAGAAAATGTGTGGCAATGCTCATTACAGCTCCTTTTCCTTTTCTATCCACTTCCCTCACATCTGCTCATGTCCCAAAACAGCTAATTCTGCCAGTACATAATTCTTTTTAAATTTATTTATTTATTTATTTTGTGGTTTTTGGGTCACACCCGGCAGTGCTCAGGGGTTATTCCTGGCTCCAGGCTCAGAAATTGCTCCTGGCAGGCACGGGGGACCATATGGGGCGCCGAGATTCGAACCGATGACCTCCTGCATGAAAGGCAAACGCCTTACCTCCATGCTATCTCTCCGGCCCCTAAATTTATTTTTATTAGTATATTTAAGTAATATATTTACAACATTTATGATCTTGATGTACATTTTCTGCACTTCAACCCTCCCCCAAAGTGTTCAATATTCTTCACATATATCCTCATATTACTTCTGGTCTGCCTCTTCCTTCTCCTCTGCTTGGTAACCTCACGTATGTAATTCAGAGTCAAGGATTTGTAATAGTTGAATACCGTCTATTCTCTTGTTTCTCTATGTACCACAGATGTGTGAGCTGCTCTGGTATTTGTCAAAAGAAGTCTGGCTCCACAGAACTCTTCTGGCTCAATGGTGGGAAAGAAAGCTGTGAGCATTTGACTACCCCAAGAAGGGGTGTGAAATTCTGCAGCCCCCTAAAAACTGTGAGCATTCACCTTAAACATATGAGTAAGCAATAATTACCCAGGGAAAAGTATTATAATTAGGCCCTCTTTAATTTGAATGTTTAAGGGATGAACTGAATTATGGATCTTTAAGATGTGGCTTCTTTGGAAAACTTGTCCTGAGACTGATAATTTTCTTGGTAAGCTACCGTATGGTATCTGAAAATGTATAGGACTAAGAACTTCAACTCTGCTTTGGTCATCATCCTAAAGGAAAGAAATTTTGTCTGAGCTTTACCCAAAGGAAAAGGATTTTCTGTTCTCAAAAAAATCTTTGTTGCTCACTCTTTTCTTGAGTGAGATGTAAGCCTAGTCATGAAAAGTTATGACTATGCCAGCTTATGCAGCACAAAGCTGGTCATCTTGGGAGGAGAGAGTTTACCTTTATTGTTTTTTGTTTGTTTGTTTGTTTGTTTGTTTTTTGGGCCATACCCGGTGAAGCTCAGGGGTTACTCCTGGCTACATGCTCAGAAATCGCTCCTGGCTTGGGGGACCATATGGGACACCTGGGGATTGAACCACAGTCTGTCCTGGGTCAGCCGTGTGCAAGGCAAATGCCCTACCAATGCACCATTGATCCAGCCCATCAGGAGGAGAGAATGGGCCAAGCCTCACCCTACCAAAGCCACACTTGCTGCTTCCGTCACCCAGAATCACATTTCTCCAATAGCCTGCCTTATCACTGACCCTCTATCGTTCCCTGTAAGGATGACTTCTTCCAGGAGGCCCTGCAGCTGAGTATATGTTCCTAAAATTTGTAGTATCATAGCTTTGAATTTCTGTTTTTTTTTGTTTGTTTTTTTGTTTTTGTTTTTTTGGTGTTTGGGTCACACCCAGCTGCACTCAGGGGTTACTCCTGGCTCTACGCTCAGAAATCACTCCTGGCGGGCTTGGGTGACCATATGGGATGCCAAGATTTGAACCACCGTCCTTCTGCATGCAAGGCAAACATCCTACCTCCATGCTATCTCTCCAGCCCCATGTTGTTATATTCTATTGTGTTGAATCAAGTCACAAATCCTGCTGTTACTTGGGGGAAGGGATCATGCAAAAGTGTGACAACAGGGGTTGGAGAACATATTAGTACTGAGAAGTCTGTGCCATATACACCCAGTCATTATAATGCAAGATGAGAAATTAGACTAGAACTGTCTCTAAGTTGCCAAGACTGAATCATAAGTTCTCTCGACAGAGACCATGAATCTGTAATGGTGATGCAAGTATGAAGACTGGAAGACTTTGTAAATAGATGTGGTAATAGCACACCATCTTGTGTGATGGTGGTATGGGACTAGTGGTGATGAGTGTCTTAGAACTTTCCAGCAAGCACTTAGTGGAGCTTGCTATCTGACAGTTTTGAAGACTGCCTTTCCAATCCCTGTTTGGACCTAAGATGGCCAACTTTTTTTGTTTGTTGTCAAAGATTTCCTGTATGTGCAAGAAGAGTCATATATAATGTAATGTAATCATAATCATAATGTAATATCACCTTTTCTATATTCTTTTTTTTTTTGTTTTTGTTTTGTTTTTGGGTCACACTGGCAGCGCTCAGTGGTTACTCCTGGCTCTATGCTCAGAAATCGCCCTGGCAAGTTTGGGGGACCATATGGGATGCTGGAATTTGAACCACCATCCTTCTGCATGCAAGGCAAATAAATGCCTTACCTCCACGCTATCTTTCCAGCCCCTTTTTCTTTTTCTTTTTTTTTTTTTTTTGGTGGGGGGGGGTCACACCTAGCGACACTCAAGGTTTACTCCTGGCTCTGTGCTCAGAAGTCACTCATGGCAGGCTGGGGGACCATATAGAATGGCAGGATTTAAACCGGGATCCAGGAGTCCTGTGTTGGCTGTGTGCAAGGCAAACGCCTTACTGCTGTGTTATCGCTCTGGCTCCAACCTTTGCTATATTCTACTGAAAATATAAACTGCTGCTAGAACTAAGGGTAGTGCCAGGGAAGTAATTGTTAGGGATTAATGGTCTCAGCACAGTGGCCACACTCTATAGTGCTCAGGGGGTTGGTACTTGGGGTCCTTCTTAGTTGTGCTCAGGGGATCCTGGGGATTGAACCCAGGACTTCAGAATGCTCTCAGACCATTGAACTCTCTAGCCCTCCATCTAACTTTTTTTTTTTTTTTGGTTTTTGGGCCACACCCGTTTGATGCTCAGGGGTTACTCCTGGCAATGTGCTCAGAAATCGCCCCTGGCTTGGGGGGACCATATGGGACGCCGGGGGATCGAACCGCGGTCCGTTCCTTGGCTAGCGCTTGTAAGGCAGACACCTTACCTCTAGTGCCACCTTCCCGGCCCTCTAACTTTTGAAAACACTTAAATATTGGGGTCAGAGAACCCGAGAGATAGCGTGGAGGCAAGGCGTTTGCCTTGCATGTAGAAGGACTGTGGTTCAAATCCTGGCATCCCATGTGGTCTCCGGAACCTGCCAGGAGCGATTTCTGAGCGTAGAGCCAGGTGTAACTCTTGAGTGACGCCGGGTGTAACCTAAAAACAAAAAACAAAACAACAACAAAAAATATTGGGGTCAGAGCGACAGCACAGTGATGGGGCATTTGTCTTGCACGCAGTTGTCCAGGAGGACCTGTTTCAGTCCCCAGCATCCCATATGTCCCCTGAGCCAGGAGCAATTTCTGAGTGCATAGCCAGGAGTAACTACTGAGCGTCACTGGGTGTGGCCCCCAAACCAAAAACCAAAACCAAACCAAAACAAACACTTAAATATTTTAAAAATTGGGCCCGGAGAGATAGCACAGCGGCGTTTGCCTTGTAAGCAGCCGATCCAGGACCAAAGGTGGTTGGTTCGAATCCCGGTGTCCCATATGGTCCCCTATGCCTGCCAGGAGCTATTTCTGAGCAGACAGCCAGGAGTAACCCCTGAGCAACACCGGGTGTGGCCCAAAAAACCAAAAAAAAAAAAAAAATTAAAAAATCAATTAAGTTGGGGTCGGAGAGATAGCATGGAGGTAAGGCATTTGCCTTGCATGCAGAAGGACAGTGGTTCGAATCCCGGCATTCCATATGGTCCCTTGAGCCTGCCAGGTGCGATTTCTGAGCGTAGAGTCAGGAGTAACCCCTGAGTGCTGCTGGGTGTGACCCCACCCAAAAATACCAATTAATTTATTTTTGGTGTTTGTGCTACACCTGGCTGTACTGCAATACTTAGGAGATATTCCTGACTTTGTGCTAGGGATAATGCTTGATGGTGCTTTTGTTGCTTGGGATTTAATGGTGCCAGGAACCACAGGGTTGGGCTGCAGTGAATCCCTTGCATTACCTCTCAACCCCTCCATCTGATTTTTTGTTTGTTTTTGGACCACACGTTGCAGTACTCAGGGCTTACTCCTGACTCTGCACTCAGCGGTCAATCCTGGTAATGCTCAAGAGAGCATATGGAATGTTGGGGACTGAACCCTGAGCCTGCCATATGCAAGGCAAACACCCTACCCACTGTGAAACCACTCCAGCCCCTCCATCTGACTTTTATTATTTTTTTGTTTTTGTTTTTGGGTCACACCCAGCAGCGCTCAGGGGTTACTCCTGGCTCCATGCTTAGAAATCGCTCCTGGCAGGCTCAGGGACCATATGGGATGCCGGGATTCGAATCAATGACCTTCTGCATGAAAGGCAAATGCCTTACTCCATGCTATCTCTCCGGCCCCTGACTTTTAATTTAAAATTTTTTTTTGTCCTGGGCCCGGAGAGATAGTACAGCGGCGTTTGGTTGGTTCGAATCCCTGCGTCCCATATGGTCCCCTGTGCCTGCCAGGAGCTATTTCTGAGCAGCTAGCCAGGAGTAACCCCTGAGTGCTGCCGGGTGTGGCCCAAAAACCAAAATAAATAAATAAATAAATAAAGAGTAATGTCACATGTTAATTTTGTTGTTTTTTGGGGACACACCCAGTGTTGTTCAGGGTTTACTTCTGGCTTTCCACTCAGAAATTACTCCTGGGAGTTTGAGGGATTATAAGAGATGCCTGGGATTGAACCCGGGTTGACCGTGTAAGACAAACATCCTTATCTGCTGTACTATCTCTCTGGCTTCGTTACATGGCATTTTTATTTGCCTATTAAAATATAAAATATAGAAGTCACATCTAGCAGTGCTTGGGGGTACCAGGGTCATACCTGGCAGTACTTGGGGGGGGGTTATATAATGTTGAGAATGAACTCAAGGACTTGCTTTATGTCCTACTACTACCACGATTCCTATATCAATATATTTTTTTCCTATATCAATATTTTTTTACAGACTTTATTGAGGATGTTGTTGAGTAGAAAGGCACTGAATGTAGGTTAAACAGGTTAGAAAGTTTTCTCAGCCAAGTAGGTGAGAGAAGATAAGGTTTGAGCTGAGGTGGTGGCAGTGGGTTGGTAAGAGAAGATAGACTGGAGAGATAGTGAAGTTACAGAAGCAAAAGTCCTTGTTTATTCATTGGTAATAGGGAAGGGAGGGAAAGGAAGGAATCTAAGAAGACTTTCAGGTTTCAAGTTGTGGCAAATGGCAAGCCTGTGGGGAGGAACTGAAACATGGAATACAGGAGCAGGCTGGTGAAGGCTGTAAGACCACATTGATTGTATATGTAGGTTCTGGTGTGATAGACCTTTGTTTGAGCCCTGGGGTTACCTTCTTAGCTATGTCATACTGAGCACTTTATAGAATTTGAGTCACAGTTTCCTTTTTGTTGTTTTTGGGCCACACCCTGTGGTGCTCAGCAGTTACTCCTAGCTCTGTACTCAGAAATTAAATATGGTGGTGCAAGGGGGAGGGAAAAAGAAAAAAAATACGGTGGTGCTTGAGGGACTATAAGGGATGCTGGGTATGGGGACCCCGGTAGGCCAAGCTCAACACAAATGCCCTACCTGTTGTACTATCATTCAGGCTCTGGGCCAGTTTCCTTAACTAAGGAAAACTACTAATGTAAAACAAACCCACTTCTTGTTTATGTGTGTAAATTGAAGCTAGGGCGTTCAGTAGTATTCCATAGGCACTCTATATTACTGCTTCTAAAAAAAGTGTTCAGGAAGGATGTCCAAGAAAAAAATAGGGCAAATTCTCCAGGAAAGGCTTCTGGGAAAGAACTCTGGTCAAGTGAAAAGGAGAAAAATACAATGTTGTGGTAGACTAGCTAAGGCCTGAAGGAGGCGGCGGACGAAGCAAGGCAGAACCATAGACACGTTGCTGAGCAGATGAGTCACTGGAAGTGGCCTGCTGTGCTGCTTAGGCCACAGCTGGAGGCTGTGGTCAGCTTGGATGGGGCTATAATACTATGACTTCATTGTCAGTGGGGAAATGAGTATTCAAAGGATCTTCTGGAAGATTCTTTGTCCTCTTCTTCCCTCCTGAAGGAATTCATCACTTGTTCTTCTTTCTTAGGTCTTTTCACACCCTCATTTTTTGAAAGCATCAGAAAATAGAGAAAGGTACAGAAAAGCCTAAAATCCTTTCTCTGTTAGTCACTGAGAGAGCAGATGCACATCACTATTTGTCGTGTGTGTGTGTGTGTCCTCCTCTTTTCCTCTATTTGTCGTGTGTGTGTGTGTGTGTGTGTGTGTGTGTGTGTGTGTGTGTGTGTGTGTGAGGCCTCCTTTCCCTGGCAGTGCTTGGGAGCCAGGAGTCACTTCCTATGATACTCATCCTGGCAGTAGTCAAATGCTCAGGCTGTTGCTTGCCAACACTTCTTCACTCAGCCTGAAGAAATGTTGGTAGGCCGGGAGGTACTTAGGGGGCAAACAGGGCCATACCAATAGTGCTGGGGATGAGTGCCAGGACAGGCTCCCATTTCTGTCTTCTTACCTAAAATGTAAGACTGAGCAGAGCTGCTTCTAAAGCACGATCAGATGAAGGTTGGTAAGTTCTTTTTTTTGTTTTGTTTTGTTTTTGGGCCACACCCGGTGACGCCCAGGGATTACTCCTGGCCATGCACTCAGAAATTGCCCCTGGCTTGGGGGATCATATGGGAGGCAAGGGATCAAACCGAGATCCGTCCTAGGCTAGTGTGGGCAAGGCAAACGCCTTACACCCTGTGCCACCGCTCTGGCCTCATAGATTTATTTATTTTTGGTACCATATCTCCATACCTGATGATGCTCAGGGATCCTGGCTCTGTGCTCTGGGACCACTCCTGGTTGGCTCAGGGGATTAAAATTAAGTCTACCAGTTGTAATGCAAGAGCTCTACTATCACTCTGGCCCCTACTTATTAAGTGTGTATGTATGTACGTGCCATATCCGGCATACAAGGGGTTAGAAGTGCCTCTGCAGTCAGAAATTACTCCTGGCGATGCTTGGGGAGACCAATGGGAAAGTGGGGATCAAATACGGGTCAGCGCAAACAAGGCAATCTCTGCTGTTCAGCTCTCCTATTCTTTAGTTTTAGTGTTTATTTTTTTGCCCACATTTAGAGGCACACAGGGGTTGTTACTCCTGGCTCTGCGCTCAGAAATCACTCCAGACAGGCTCAGAAGCCCATATGGGGAGGCCGGGAATCGAACCGGGATCAGCCGCGTGCCAGGCAAGCGAACACCCTCTTTCGGGCCCCAACGTTAAATTCTTTAATCCGCCTCCATCCCGTCCCGAACCTCTCCCTTCCTTGGAGGCTCTCCGGATGGTTCCTAACGCACTTGAGATGCATCCCAGCAGGGGTAAGTCAAGCCGGCCGCACCATTTCATGAATGGACGGTTCAATTAAAAAAAAAAAGAAAGTCAAAAACATCAATGAAAGAGCGTCCGGGGGCGGGGCCGGCGCGTAGCCACGCCCTCTTCCGCCGCCGGCGCGGCGCGGTTGGGCGGCGGGCGGGGCCTCGCGCGACCGTTCGCCGGCTCGTGCGCGTGCGCGTGCGCGGGAAAAGCGGCCGAGGCGCTAGGCGGGCAGGCGGGCGGGCGGGCCGCCTCCTGTGGCGCGCGCACGCGAGAGCTAGAGAGGGGGAGAGAGAGAGAGAGAGAGAGCCGGGGCGGGGCAGGCGGTCGGAGTGTGTGTGAGAGAGAGAGAAAGCGAGAGAGAGAGAGAGAGAGAGAAGACGAGGCGGCGGGCGGCGATGCGGCCGCGTCCCTGAGGCGGGAGGCCGCGAGCCGGGCGGGCGGGGGTCGCCTCGGCGCGGTCATGGTGGCCGCGGGCTGCGCTCGGCCCCGGGGCCGCCGAGTGGTGGCGGCGGTGGCGGCGGCGCGGCCGGGTCTGTGGCGGCGCTGAGCCTCGCCCGCGCGGGGGCCCGAGTCGGCAGCTATGAAGCGGAGCCGGGGCCGCGATCGGCCGCAGCCGCCGGAGCTGCCTCAGCCCCAGCCCCAGCCGCAGCCCCTGCCGCAGCCCCTGCCGCCGCGCCGGCGAGCTCCGCCCGGGAGGCAGCGGCCGGAGGAGCGCAGCCGGCTCTCGGGGTCAGAGGTCAAGGAGCAGGTAGGCGGGGCGGGGCCGGAGTCCCGGGAGGGCAGGAGGGAGGGCGGGAGAAAGGATGGCCTGGGATGGCCTGGCATGGGATGGCATGGGATGGCATGGGATGGGATGGGGACTTGGAACTTGGGCGCGGTGGGGCGGGGAGGGGGAGCCCCGGCGGGAGGACTCCCGCACACTCCCTCCCTTGGGCTGGAGGGCCTTCTTCTCCCCCCACCCCGAATGCCATGCATGCATGGCCTGGAGGTGTGCGGTGGGAAATGGGGGCTTGGGAACGGGATGGGATAAAAAGGGGTCCTGATTGTGCAATCCATAGGTAGTGCAGGAATTTGGGCTTGACTGAATGAAAAGGATTCCAAGTTAGGACTTGAGTGGTGGGGCGGAGTGAATGGCCCCCCCTTTTAATCATTAAGGGTGGCCGTTAAGGGAGGGAGGAAGAATGGCCCCTCTCATTAAGGGAGGGAGGGAGGGAGGGAAGGAGGGAGGGAAAGACAGCATGAGTTTAAGAAGTAGCGCTCTATGTGCTCTTAGAGGTTTCTCAGATCTCTTAAATTTTTTTTTTTTGTTTGTTTTTGTTTTTGGGTCACACCCGGTTGCACTCAGGGGCTACTCCTGGCTCTACGCTCAGAAATCTCTCTTGGCAGGCTTGGGGGATCATATGGGATGCTGGGATTTGAACCACTGTCCTTCTGCATGCAAGGCAAACACTTTACCTCCATGCTATCTCTCCGGTCCCGTCTAAGTGGTTTTTTTGTTTTTCTTTTTGGGTCACACCTGGCAGCACTCGGGTTACTCCTGACTCTACACTCAGAAATCGCTCCTGGCAGGCTCGGGGGACCTTATGGGATGCCGGGATTCCAACCACCGACCTTCTGCATGCAACGCAAATGCCTTACCTCCATGCTATCTCTCCAGCCTCAGATCTCTTAAGCTTTATATTAAAAAAAAAATGGATGGCATCCCTAAGCATTCTCTTGATTTGGCCATCGTGTGTCTTTGTTCATGTTCGGGATCTGGATCATTGTTAACAGGGGAGAAGCACTTTTTTTTTTTTTTTGGTTTTTTGGGCCACACCCGTTTGATGCTCAGGGGTTACTCCTGGCTAAGCTCTCAGAAATTGCCCCTGGCTTGGGGGTACCAAATGGGACGCCTGGGGTTCGAACCGCAGTCCTTCCTTGGCTAGCTCTTGCAAGGCAGGCACCTTACCTCTAGCGCCACCTCACCTGCCCCGAGAAGCACTTTTTTAAATACTTGCCGTGGGTGCAAGTCTCAAGTCTCAAGTTGTGAACAAGAGAATATAGAAATGTAGGTTCTGCCTTCTCTGGAAGTTTTCTCCTAGAAAACGCCTCAGTGGAGTTGAAACAATGTGCAACTTATTCCTGGAGTTTCTGAATGGATAGGATGTGTTTTTTATTATTACGTGTGAATTATAATTTATATGCTTTATTGATCTAAGCTTACTGTGTCTATAAAGCAGGGAACTGGACGTCGTCGGGATGTAGGTCAGCCCTAGAGCACCATTCGCCTTGCATGTGCTGGATTCAGTCCCCAGTGCACACAGAGAAGTAAGGGATAAAGGTCAGCTGTAGGAAGTTCAGTGAAAGGAGATGAGGTTCTTGATCTTGTGGGAATTGCAGGGAAGTATTTTGTAGTAATGAACTCACGTGACAGATTTTCTTTTGCACAGCTCTGCTGGAAACCCCAGCGACTTCTTAAATCTTTTAAGATTTCTCAGGATTCCTGCCTTTCCCATCAACTAAGTATTTTCCTTAGACATCATTTCTTGTCATATTGTTTCAGTGATGTACATGCTAGCACTGGATTCCCTTTGTCTTTATTCTTCAAGTAGTACCAGTAGGCTACAATATTGGTTACTTTTATTTTTTTATTTATTTTTTTTTTTGTTTTTGTTTTTTTTGGTTTTTGGGCCACACCCATTTGATGCTCAGGGGTTACTCCTGGCTATGTGCTCAGAAATCGCCCCTGGCTTGGGGGGACCATATGGGACGCCGGGGGATCGAACCGCGGTCCTTCCTTGGCTAGCGCTTGCAAGGCAGGCACCTTACCTCCAGCGCCACCTACCCGGCCCCCAATATTGGTTACTTTTAAACTGAGCTTTGTACTCTATTCTTTCTATAAGACTTATTTATCTGTATATTCTTTGTAGTGTCTTAGACCTTTATTTTAATTTTTTAAATTATCTTTTGCTTTTGGGTCACATCCAGCTGTGGTACAGGGTTTTCTCTTGACTGCTCAGGGATCACTTTTGGCACTGCTTGGAGACCAAATGTGCTTCATTTACACCTTAACCTCTGTACTCTCTAGCCATTCCTACTACCACAGCCAGCAATGCTCAGAGCTTTCTCCTGTCTCTGTGCTCCATCAAGGACCATTTTAGGGGGGCTGGAGAGATAGCACAGTGGTAGGGCATTTGCCTTGCATGCGGCTGACCCGGGAAGGACCTGGTTCGATTCCTGGCATCCCACATGGTCCCCCAGCCTGCCAGGTACAATTTTTGAGTATAGAACCAGGAGTAACCTCTGAGCACCACTGGCCCAAAAATCAGTCAATTAATAAAGTTTTAACAAAAAGGACCATATGAGGTGCTAGAGAGTGACCTTGAGTTGGCTAGGTTTAAGACAAGTACCCTACCTGCTGTACTCTCCAGCATTTAAAATATTCTTAGATCTTAGGTGTCTCTTTTTTGATTGCTTGTTTGTTTTTGGCCACACCTGGCAGTGTAGTTTACTCCTGGCTCTTCACTTGAGGGTCACTCCTGGCAGGAATTGGGGGACCCTATGGGATGATAGGGATGAACCCAGGTTGGATACATACAATGCAAGTACTACTATGTGAAAGGCAAGGGCCCGGAGAGATAGCACAGCGGCGTTTGCCTTGCAAGCAGCCAAACCAGGACCAAAGGTGGTTGGTTCGAATCCCAGGAGCTTTTTCTGAGCAGACAGCCAGGAGTAACCCTGAGCACCGCAGGGTGTGGCCCAAAAACCAAAAAAAAAAAAAAAAAAAAAAGAAAGGCAAGTACTATGACTCTAGCTCTAAGGACTGTTCCTTCTTCTTTTTTTTTTTTTTTTTTTAGTTTTTGGGTCACACCTAGCAGTGCTCAGGGGTTACTCCTGGCTCTGCTCCTGGCTCTGTGCTCAGAAAATGCCCCTGGAAGGCTTGGGGGACCATATGGGTTTCGAGGAATCAACCAAGGTCCATCAGGGTTGACTGCATGCAAGGCAAACGTCCTATTGCTGTGCTATCGTTCTGCCCCCCCCCCCCCAATATCTGTTCTTGACTCAATTTACCTGTCTAGTTGACATTATTTTATGCTTCATTAAAGAGTTCAAGATTGGGGCCTGGAGAGATAGCACAGCGGCATTTGCCTTGGGTTGGTTTGAATCCCGGTGTCCCATATGGTCCCCCGTGCCTGCCAGGAGCTATTTCTGAGCAGACAGCCAGGAGTAACCCCTGAGCACCACCGGGTGTGGCCCAAAAAAACCCAAAAACAACAACAATAAAAAAAGAGTTCAAGATTGGGGCCAGAGTGGGTAGGATATTTGTCTTGCCTACAGCCGACCTGGATTTGACCCCTGGCATCCCATATGGTCTCCTGAGCTGGCCAGGAGTAATTTCTGAGCACAGAGCCAGACATAATCCCTGAGCACTGCTAGGTGTGGCCTAAAAAAAGCAAACAAGCAAAAAGAAAAAAAAAGAGTCAAGCTTAGGGGCTGAGAGCGGTGGCACAAGTGGTAAGGTGTTTGCCTTGTTGGCGCTAGCCTAGGACGGACCTCGGTTCGATTGCCTGGTGTCTCATATGGTCTCCCAAGCCAGGAGTGGTTTCTGAGCACATAGCTAGGAATAACCCCTTAGCGTCACCGGGTGTGGCCCAAGAAACCAAAAAAAAAAAAGCTCAAGATTACTTCATTTCCCCTCTCTCAGAATTTATGTGCTCACACAATCCTGCTTCAGTCTCAGAGAAAGTATTTATTTGCTTTCAGGGACTAACATCTCTAGGTCAAATTTAATTTCACCCTTCATTTTGGTGAAGACCTTTCGTTTTTGGAGGGGGGGGGTCACACCCGACTGCTCAAGGGTTACTCCTGACTCTGTGCTCAGAAATCGCCCCTAGTAGACTCGGGGTACCATGTGGGATGCCAGGATTCGAACTGCCATCTGTCCTGTGTTGGTTGCGTGCAAGGCAAATGCCTCACCACTGTGCTATTGCTCCGGACCCTGAAGACCTTTGTTCTATATGTTATTTCCTTTCATTTTTTGGGGGGAGGGCATATACATCTGACCATGACCAGGATTACCCTTGGCTCTATTTTCAAGATTCTCTCTGGCAGTGCTCTGGGAGCATTTGGGTTGCAGGAGATTGAACTATGTTGGTTACGTGCAAGACAACTATCTCTATACTATCTATATTTTCTCTCCAGCCCTGATTTTCTCTGTTTTTCTATGTCAAATAAAATCAAAACACAACAGTTTCCTTGATTTGTGCAATGTAATCAAGTTTCTTTATTATTTCATTTATTAACAGCCTTATTGAAAAGAGATTATTCAGGGCCAGAGTGGTGGTACAGCAGAAAGGTGTTTGCCTTGTACACACTGACCTAGGACGGACCACGGTTTAGTCCCCTGGCATCCCTTACCCCTGAAAGTCACTGGGTGTGGCCTCCCCAAAATGAAATTCTCAGATTCTCATTTTGTATATAGTTCTTTTTTTTTGTTGTTGTTTTTTTTTGTTTTTGGGCCACACCCACCCGGTGGTACTCAGGGGTTACTCCTGGCTGTCTGTTTAGAAATAGCTCCTGGCAGGCACAGGGGACCATATGGGACACCGGGATTCGAACCAACCACCTTTGGTCCTGGATCGGCTGCTTGCAAGGCAAATGCCGCTGTGCTATCTCTCCGGGCCCGTTGTATATAGTTCTTTTTATTATGGTTTGATTTGTACACTTAACTCTCCCAAAACTGATGATCATCAATAACTTTGTATTTGCTTTTTGATTTATTTTTGGTTTTGGGACATATCAGTAGTGCTAAGGACTTCTACCTAGTCTGTTCAGGGATCACTTCTGGTGTTGCTCTGTGGACCATATGCACAGAGTGCTGGGGACTGATTGGATCCATTGTGTATTTTAACCTCTATGTTAACTCTTTGGCCCCAGTTTAACACACACACACACACACACACACACACACACACACACACACACCACACATCTATATAGTAACTTTATAGTCAGAATATCAAAGGTTCATACACACACACACACACACACACACACACACACACACACACACACACACACACCCCCCACATCTTTATAGTAACTTTAATAGTCAGGATATCAAAGGTTCATTCAGCCTGTACAATTTTGTGCTCTTTTTCAGTTGTTAACTTCTCTCCAAGATAACCACTCTCCTAGTTTCTGTCACCATGGATTAGTTTTGCCTTTTCTTGAATTTTGTATAAATGAATTATGCAGTTGATGAAACATTATATTTTCTCATTCAAATCATGTCTGAAATTAATCTCTCTTGCTTTAGAAGGGTTCATTTTACCATTGTGTGATTTTTCTATCATGGGAATGTACTGTAACAGATACTAAAACTTTTTCCAAATTAAAAGATTATGTGTGACTTGTGAAACATTTTTTTTTTTTTGGTTTTTGGGCCACACCCGTTTGACGCTCAGGGGTTACTCCTGGCTATGCGCTCAGAAATCGCCCCTGGCTTGGGGGGGACCATATGGGACGCCGGGGGATCGAACCGCGGTCCTTCCTTGGCTAGCGCTTGCAAGGCAGACACCTTACCTCCAGCGCCACCTACCCGGCCCGTGAAACATTTTTAGTATGAAAAAAGTACATAGATATGTAACCATCCCAGGGGCCTTTAAATGATGACCTCTGGAAGTGTTCCCTCAGTCCTCATTCTCTCTGCTCCCTGTAAACTGTCACTGTTCCTTGTGTTTTTTTCTTGGCATTTTATTCTCTTTTGTCATAATGCTCATTCCATTCCTATTTCTCAGCTTCCTGTATGTCAATTTCTAATTTCTTGTTCCCTCAGTGTTCCTTGTTGACATATTCTCTATCCTTAGCTTTCTCTTTTACTGTAGTCTATGTTTTAGCAGGTTTGTTCTATTCATGACAAGTGAGTGCTTCAGGTTGTGGAACAAATGTACATAATCTTTATTCATAACATTGTGTGATTTCTCTCTTTTTGGCGATGCTTTAGCAACCATATGGGAAGCCAGGAGGTAGCCTGCATGTAAGACCATATCTTGCATAATGTCTTACTCTACACCCCCGCTTCGCTATATGTCTGATCATTCCCAAGAATAATTTGTTTCTTTTTTTATATTTTTGGATTTTGGACCACACCCAGCTACTCTCAAGGGCTACTCCTGGCTCTGCACTCAGAAATCGCTCCTGACAGACTTGGGGGACCATATGGGATGCTGGGAATCGAACCCTGGTCATCCTGGGTCAGCCGCTTACAAGGCAAACACCCTTCTTTTGTGCTATCGCTCCAGCCCCTAATCTGTCTGTTTCTTTCTTTTTTTTTTTTTTTTTTTTGGTTTTTGGGCCACACCCTGTGATGCTAAGGGGTTACTCCTGGCTATGCGCTTAGAAGTTGCTCCTGGCTTCTTGGGGGACCATATGGGACGCCGGGGGATCGAACCGAGGTCCGTCCTAGGCTAGCGCAGGCTTGGCAGGCACCTTACCTCCAGCGCCACCGCCCGGCCCCATCTGTCTGTTTCTTAACCCAGTTTCCTTTTAATGTTAGAAGGAAGAGGTATCTGTGGCAGAAACATACCTTGATTGTTTACTTGGTGCAATGCTTGCTGGGAGTCACTTTAGTTGTGATACTTGCCATTGGTTTCAGTGCTGACTGGGGTGACATGCCTTGTCATGGTACTCCTACACTTTCTATTGAGGTACTTGCTGGATTTTACACACCATTGTAGTAATCAAACACTTTTTGTTGTTGTTGTTGTTGTTTTGGGCCACACCTACCAGTACTCAGGTTATTCCCAGTCTCTGCACTCAGATATCTGTGCTACCACTCTGGCCTCTCAAACACTATTTTCTTTTTCTTTTCGTTTTTTTTTTTTTTTTTTTTTTTTGGTTTTTGAGTCACAACCGGCAGTGCTCAGGGGTTACTCCTGGCTCTATGCTCAGAAATCGCTCCTGGTAGGCTCGGGGGACCATATGGGATGCCAGGATTCCAGCCACTGTCTTCTGCATGCAAGGTAAACGCCCTACCTCCGTGCTATCTCTGGCCCCTCACTTTTTTTTTTTTAATATGGAATGCTTCACGAATTTGCGTGCCCTCCTTGCGCAGGGGCCATGCTAATCTTCTCTATCATTCCAAAGCGAGCACTCTCAAACACTCTTAATTGTGATGCTGGATATGCAAATAATGGGTACGGGGTTCCCAGAAGCAGTGCCATTGGGTTCTTGCTTGGGGTATGGGTTGTGGTGGAGCTTGAACTGGTGGCTTCATGCTGCAAGGCAGGTGTTCTACTGTTGAACTATCACTGGGATCCTCAGGATTTGTGTTTCTTTGGGGGGACCACACCCCACAGTACTTAATGACTTACTCCTTGCTCTACGCTCAAGGATCACTTCTTGTCAGTGCATGGAAACCTTATGGGGTGCCATAGATAGAACCTGTGTCAATCACATGTAAGGCTAGCACCTTACTCACAATACTATCTTGCCAGCCTCAGTATTTGTGATATTTTTAAATGTTTTTGAGTTTTATAACTTAATTGTTCACTTTTATTTTAATTTTGTTTTGGACATCTCATTTGGCAGTGCAGGAATACTTCTGGATAGGTGCTCATGAGTCTCTCACAGCAAAATATCCCTGCTTGGGGATATTTTGATTTTTTTTGGTTTGTTTTTGGGTCATACTCGGCAGTTTTTAGGGGTTACTACTGGCTCTGCGCTCAGAAATCACTCCTGGCAGGGTCAGGGAACCATAGGGGATGCTGGGAATCGAACTGGAATCCACCAGGGTTGGTTGCTTGCAAGGCAAATGCCCTATCACTGTGCTGTCACTCCGACCCATATTTTGATTTTGAAAAGGTAAAAATTTAAATTGTGTCTGTTAAAAATTTGTAGGATTGTGGGGTCGGAGCAGTGGCTTAGAGATAGGGCGTTTGCCTTGCATGCGGCTAACCTAGGACTGACTGATTTGACTTTCAAACATCCCATATGGTCCCCCCAGCCAGGAGCAATTTTTTTTTTTTTTTTTGCTTTTTTTGGGTCACACCCGCTAGTGCTCAGGGGTTACTCCTGGCTCTATGCTCAGAAATCACTCCTGGCAGGCTCAAGGCAGGCTCAAGGGACCATATGGGATGCCAGGATTTGAACCATCGTCCTTCTGCGCTGTGCTATCTCTCTGGCGTCCTGGGAGCAATTTCTGAGCGCATAGTCAAGAGTAATCCCTGAGCGTCACTGGGTATGGGCCAAAAATCAGAGAGAGGAGAGAGGAGAGAGGAGAGAGAGAAATTTTTTTTCTTTTTTGGTTTTTGGGTCACACCTGGCAGCACTCAGGGGTTACTCCTGGCTCTACGCTCAGAAACCACCCCTGGCAGGCATGGGGGACCATATGGGATGCTGGGATTCGAACCACTGTCCTTCTGCATGGAAGGCAAACGCAATCTTACCTCCATGCTATCTCACCGGCCCAAAGGGAAGTGCACCGGCCGGGAATCGAACCCGGGTCTCCTGTGTGGGAGGCGAGAATTCTACCACTGAACCACCAGTGCATGAGAGGGAGAAATTTTTAGGATTATGTACGTTAACTTATAGGAGGGGCCGGAGAGAAAGCATGGAGGTAGGGCATAGGGCATTTGCCTTGCATGCAGAAGGATGGTGGTTCGAATCCCAGCATCCCATATGGTCCCCCAAGCCTGCCAGGAGCAATTTATGAGCGTAGAGCCAAGAGTAATCCCTGAGTGTGTCCAGTGTGACCCAAAAACAACAACAATAACAACAACAACAACAAAAGAACTTATGGGAATGCCCATTCATTTATTTAAGGAGTTAGAGCCTAGTTGATCATCTACCTCTTAAAAAGGACTTTGTTCTCTATTTCTCTGATATGCAGAATTACTATATACTTCATATTATGCTGGTGTTTAGGAGTAAGTTCCGAATAAAATACAGGGTTTGAATCTTTAAAAAGTCAGTAGTTTGCTGTGTCACTAAGATGAAATCTATTTTTCTCTTTTGAAGTGTGCCTTTTCCAGTATCTTTTTTTTTTTTTTTTTTTGTCATCAAATTTAAAATTATACCCAGGTTCTTTTTTGGCTGCAACTCGTGGAGTTCAGGGATTTCTGGCTTTGTACTCAGGAATTTCTCCTTGGGATTGAACCTGGGTTAGCTGTGTACAAGACAAATGTATTACCCACTGTACTTTCCACTGTGGCCTCTTTATTTTCTCTGTTGTCACAATTTAGCATTTATAAACTTTGGCATAGGTAGTTTCTTTTTTTTTTTTTTTTTTTTGTTTTTGGGTCACACCTGGCGGCTCCCAGGGTTTACTCCGGGCTCTGTGCTCAGAATTGCTTCTGGCAGGCTTGGATGACATATGGGATGCCCAGATTTGAACCACCGTCCATCCTGAATCAGCTGCATGCAAGGCAAACACCCTACCACTGTGCTGTCTCTCTAGACCTTAGGTGGTTTCTTTTTTTATATTCATTTTATTGGTTTTTGGGTCACACCCAGCAGCGCTCAGGAGTTACTCCTGGCTCTACACTTAGAAATCGCCCCAGCAGGCACCGGGGACCATACGGGATGCCGAACCACTGTCTTTCTGCATGCGAGGCAAAGCCCTACCTCCATGCTATCTCTCTGGCCCCTCTATTTTTTTCTTTTTTTTTGGTCATACCTGGCAGTGCTCAGGGGTTACTCCTGGCTCAGAAATCGCTCCTGGCAGGCTTGGGGGACCATATGGGATGCCAGGATGCGAACCACTGTCCTTCTGCATGCAAGGCAAACGCTTTACCTCCATGCTATCCCTCCGGCCCCTTAGGTGGTTCCTTGACTCCATTTGTTCTGCTTTTATTCCTCCACTTCTATTTTTTTGTACTCTATTAAAAATAATAGAAACTCAATTGCCTACTTGGTTTGTAGTGGTAGATTAATACTTGTTAGATGACCTTTTCATTTCATTAGATGACCATTTCATTTTTTTTTTTTCTCTGAAACCTTTATCAGGGCTTCTTACTGTTGGTAGATTAAAATTGAGAACCTTTGGGCCCGGAGAGATAGCACAGCGGTGTTTGCCTTGCAAGCAGCCGATCCAGGACCAAAGGTGGTTGGTTCGAATCCCGGTGTCCCATATGGTCCCCCGTGCCTGCCAGGAGCTATTTCTGAGCAGATAGCCAGGAGTAACCCCTGAGCACTGCCGGGTGTGGCCCAAAAACCAAAAAAAAAAAAAAAAAATTGAGAACCTTAGTTTTTTTTTTTGGGCCACACCTGTTTGATGCTCAGGGGTTACTCCTGGCTATGCGCTCAGAAATCACCCCTGGCTTGGGGGGACCATATGGGACGCCGGGGATGAACCGCTGTCCGTCCTATGCTAGCGCTTGCAAGGCAGACACCTTATCTCTAGCGCCACCTTCCTGGCCCAACCTTAGGGTTTTTATTGGGGTTTTTATTTTGTGGTGCCAGTGGTTGAAATTAGAATTTTAGAAGAATCAAAGTCACAAGATTCCCAAAACACCGATTTTTCACCACAGTAGTTTGCATTATTAAAATGTATTTATTGGGGGCAGGAGTCATTATAGTATAGTAGGTAGAGTACCTGGCCTTGTACATGGTCAACGTGGATTCTAATCCTGGCATCCCTTATGGCACGCTGAGCATCAGTGTAGAACTTGGAGTTCAGAACCCAGAATATTGCTTGTTGTGGCCCAAAAACCTAAAAAAAATTTTTTTATTTTTTTTGAATAATTTCTCTTATAAACTGCTTAGACACCCAGACTGTTTCATGTACTACCTGGTATACCTAGAACCTAGTGTGGTACTGTAAATATAGTTATTTGTTTGACTATTTTCTTTTTTGGGATAGAGATACCTGCTGTTGCTTGAAATTGTTACTCAGAGAATACCCTTGTCAGTCTCTCAGAGAAAATATGTTTGAGACTATCATATTCATAGTTGTATGCTCAGCCCTTATTATTTTAACAGGTATGCAGTGTAATGGACCTTCAGTTAATATTTGTTAACTGCTAGGCACTTTCATACACTTATTTTACCAGTCATCCGTCTGAAAAGCTCTTCTCTGCCTTTGCCCATTAAAATTCTCGACTTTTTTAAAATACTCGACTTCCAAGCCTAACTCACATGCCACAGGCTCTCTTCTGTGAAGTGGTTTTTTCATGTAGAATACTTAGAGGAACCCTGATTGGACAAATGTAAATCTGTGAATCTCCTGAAATTCCAGTTCTCAAAAATTTGGTAAAAAGTGAAAGTGTGAGATTAAGTGAAATAATGATGTGAAATCATGATTAGAACATAGATAGGTGCTTAGTAAATACCAATGCTCATTTGTTTCTGCTATATTGATTCATTCCTAGGTATACAGTAGTTCCTGAATAAATATTTCTGGAATGAATAGATATATAAATTAATGTTTAGTACTACTAGCTTTTATTTTGTTTGGGCCATATTAGGCAGCACTCAGCAGTTACTCCTGGCCAGCTCTTTGTTCAGAAATCACTTCTGGCAGGCTCGGGGGACCAGATGGGATGCTGGGGATCGAACCCAGGCCCTTCCCAGGTTGGCTGCATGCAAGGCAAACGTCCTACTGCTGTGCATCACTCCTATCTCCCCCTTAGTAGCCTTTTTATATTATTTAATCTCTCTCTCTCTCTCTCTCTCTCTCTCTTTTTTTTTTTTTGGACTACATCTGGTGGTTGCTTAGGGGCTCTGCCTGGGCTTCATGTCAAGAGACTATAGTGTCAGTGGTGCTCAGGGCATATTCCCTGCTCTGTGCTCAGGGATTGGGCTGGACTTGAGGACCTTATGTGGTATGAGGGATTGAACTCAGGTCAGTTGCATGCAAGCAAGTGCTTATTAACCCCTGGGCTATATCTCTGCCCTCATTCCTATTTCTGCCTTAAGTTGTAAAATTTGTTTTTGTTTTTGGGTCACACCTGGAGGCGTTCAGGGGTTACTCCTGGCTCTGCACTCAGAAATCGCTTCTGGCAGGCACGGGGGACCGTATTGGATGCCAGGATTCCAACAGGGATCTGTCCGGGGTTGGTGGTGTACATGACAAAAATGCCCTACTGCTGTGCTATTGCTCTGACCCAAGTTGTAAAATTTTGAGGATAGGACTACCATAATTTTTTTTTTTTTGTGGCTTTTGGGCCACACCCGACAGTGCTCAGGGGTTATTCCTGGCTCCATGCTCAGAAATTGCTCCTGGCAGGCACGGGGGACCATATGGGATGCCGGGATTCAAACTGATGACCTTCTGCATGAAAGGCAAACGCCTTACCTCCATGCTCTCTCTCCGGCTCCAGGACTACCATAATTTTTATACCATAATTTATAGTTATGGGATTTTCTCACAATGGATGCTATATAATTATTTATTGAATGACTAGAAAATAATTTAAATACTATCTACCTATCATCTATCTATCAATCATCTATCTATCAATCAATCAATCATCTTTTTTTTTTTTTTGGTTTTTGGGCCACACCCGGTAACGCTCAGGGGTTACTCCTGGCTATGTGCTCAGAAGTTGCTCCTGGCTTGGGGGACCATATGGGACACTGGGGGATCGAACCGCGGTCCGTCCAAGGCTAGCGCAGGCAAGGCAGGCACCTTACCTTTAGCGCCACCGCCCGGCCCCTCAATCATCTGCGCCACCGCCCGGCCCCTCAATCATCTGCGCCACCGCCCGGCCCCTCAATCATCTTTTTAAGTTTCTTTTTAGCTACACCTGACCATGTTGAGGGTTTATTCCTGCCTCTGCATTCAGGAGTTACTCTGGCAGTGCTCAGGGGACCCTAAGAGATTCTGGGGATCAAACCCAGGTCAGCAGTGTACAGAGCAAGCACCTGCTTGCTAGCTTTCTAGCCTTATTGTACCTCATTTTTTACTTCTCTTTGTTCTACAAATAGGGCTATAATGGGTAGATAGTAAATAATGAATGGTGGCAAATTACATCAACCTGAACTTCCTATTTTCTTTTTTGGCTTTTGGTCTAAACCTGGTAGTTCTTTGGGGGCTATTCCTTTGATCCTGATGGTGCTCAGGGGCCATGCAGTGTTAGGAATCATAGCTGTGCCTCCTGTAGCAAACCATGGAGGGCTATCATTCCAGCATGTTGGGCTATTTATTCTAGCCCCTGACCCTCTTGTTTCCTTGTTATTTGGAGTCAGGTGCAATACCTGGTGGTGCCTACTCCTGGCTTACTCCTAGCTCTGAATTCAGGGATCACTCTTGGAGAGGGACTCTAGGGATCACATGGGTTGCCAGGAATTGAACCAGTTAGCTATGTGCAAGGCTACTTAGTGCCTTATCTACGGTATATCTGTCTCCCCAGCCCATTGAGCTTCCTATTTTCATGTTCATTTTTACCAGAAATGAACTGTTCTGTCTCAAAAGTGTTTTAAGTTTTCCCCACATTAATGACCTTCACATTTACTATCTTTTTTTTTTTTTCGTGGAAATATTCGCTTTATTCGGTGGACAAAACTGAAGTCCAAAGACTCAGCTTCCGTTCCAGCCAAAAAGCACACATTTACTATCTTAACATCTTTTCATCCTTTTAGAAATTTCTCTCCAAAAATTATTTGAGCTATTTGAGTCCCTGGCCCATTGAATTAAAATAAACACCTTTTTGTTTATTTGCCTTAAACTTTTACTTTTCTCCTTACCCATTTTTTTTTTGTTTGTTTGTTTTTGGGTCACACCCGGCAGTGCTCAGGGGTTATTCCTGGCTCCAGGCTCAGAAATTGCTCCTGGCAGGCACGGGGGACCATATGGGACACCAGGATTCGAACCGATGACTCCTGCATGAAAGGCAAACGCCTTACCTCTCATGCTATCTCATGCCCCTCTCCTTACCCATTTTAACACTTTATGAACTAACATCATTCCTGTGTAAGCATCTTCATTTTCTTGCTTTCTTTCTTCCTGTGTATCCAATTTGACAAAACTCTATGATTATACTAATACTTGACTCTCTACCTAAGCACAAAATATAACTGGAAAAACAGTTATGTTGTCATTTAAGTTGGTAAATTGGTGATTATAATCCTCAAGAAGGAGTTTATTAGAATTGATAGTCAATTCTGTAATGTTTCCTTAGTCTACTCACTATTTACAAAAGCTTTAGGGGTGTGATTCCTGGTGGTGGTGCTACCCCCCCCCCCTTTTTTTTGCCACACCCGGCAGTGCTTGGGTTATTTCTGGCTCTGTGCTCAGAAATCACTCTTGGCAGGCTCAGGAGAAATATATGGGATGCTGAGGATCGAACCCTCGTTGGCTGTGTGCAAGGCAAATGCCCTACCCTTGTGCTCCTGACCACTCACTCTTAAACAATAATTAACTGGCTGGGAGGATAACTTAAAGGGTAGTAGTGTTCGTGATCTGCAGGTAAGAGCCCTGCACCTCATGGTCCCTTCAGCACAATTGGGATTGACCTCCCAGTCCCTTGCCAAAAGTAACCTCTGAGCACTGCTGGGTGTGGCCCCAAAACAATGTTTCAGTTTTTTTTTCTGTGGGGAGGGGCAGATTATTGTATGCTAAGATTATTGTATGTATTCTGGCTCTGTGCTTAGTGTATACTCTTGACGGCTGGGCCAGAGTGAGGGTCTGGGGGTTGGGGCGTATTCAGTGCTAAGGCTTGCAAAGGATTGGCAGCATGTAAGGCCCCACCTACTTACTGTACTACTTGACATTGTCTTTATCTTCTTAATTCTCAGTTTACATCCATATTTCTTGTTTTAGAAAGGGGAAAAGAAAAAAAAAAAAAGGGGAAAGGAAGATAATTAGAGAACTTCTATAAGCTTTCATTGTATTATCTTTAAATGTTCCCACATAATTTGCCCTTCTATTGCCATGGATAATCTGTTCCTACATTTATCTACTGTCAACCCCTACTTGAAATGAGTTTGTTTTTTTTTTTTTGGTCACACCTGGCAGTGCTCAGGAGTTGCTCTTGGCAGGCTCGGGGGACCATATGGGATGCCAGGATTCAAACTGTGGTCTGTCCTGTGTTGGCCATGTGCAAGGCAAATGCCTTACCGCTGTGCTATCGCTCTGACCCTCTTGAAATGAGTTTTATTCTTGCAATTATCCCTTCATATTCCTGAACTAGTTTTCCTTTTCCATTGGATGCTTCTCATCAGTGTACAAACAAGCTGTAATATTTTCTAGCTTAAAAAAATTTGTTAGCCCTACATTCCATTCCTTCTCATTCATTCATTGAAATCATTTTTTTTTTTTTTGGTTTTTGGGCCACACCCATTTGATGTTCAGGGGTTACTCCTGGCTAAGTGCTCAGAAATTGCTCCTGGCTTGGGGGGACCATATGGGATGCCGGGGATCGAACTGCAGTCCTGATCCTTGGCTAGCGCTTGTAAGGCAGACACCTTACCTCTAGCGCCACCTCGTCGGCCCCATTGAAATCATTCTTTGACTCAACAAGTTGCATTTCATTTTTAGAGGGTGAGGGGGTGCAATACCTTGCAGTGCTCAGGGACTACTCCTGGGTATGTAGTTAGGGGTCATACCTGGCTCTGCTCAGGAACTAAGCCTGGTGGTGATCAGGTGATCATATGACCATATGTGGTATTGGGGATTTGAAACAGGTTCATGGCCACCATTGCATGCAAAGAAAATGGTTTAATCTTTGTATGATCTTTTTTATTTTTTTATTCTTGGTCACACCTGGCTCTGCGCTCAGAAATCTCTCGTGGCAGGCTCGGGGGACCATATGGGATGCTGGGATTCGAACCACCGTTAATCCTGAATTGACTGAGTGCTAGGCAAACGCCCTACCGCTGTGCTCTCTCTCCCGGCCCCTCTTTTCTTTCTTTTTTTTTTTTTTTTGGTGAATATTCTTGGGAGCAAGAAAAAGGTAGCCTACAATTTTTTATTTGATTTTTATCCTAATAGAGTGAATCAATAAAATAAGTAAAACTTGTATCTTTCTTTTTTTGGGGGGGTGGGGAGGGGTGTCACACCCATCAGCACTCAGGGATTACTGCTGGCTCTACACTCAGAAATTGCTCCTGGCAGGCTCAGGGGGACCATATGGGATGCTGGGATTCTAACCACCGTCCTTCTGCATGCAAGGCAAATGCCCTACCTCCATGCTATTTCTCTGGCACCTTTCTTTGGTTTTTGGGCCATACTCAGAAGTGCTAGGTGTTACTCCTGGCTCTCTGCTCAGAAATTGCTCCTAACAGGCTCAGGGGACCATATGGGATGCTGGGGGTCGAACACTGGGTCTGCAGTGTGCAACGCAAATGCCTTATTCGCTGTGCTACCGCTCTGGCCCCAAAACTTGTAGTATGATTTGATGTATGATACTGTATGATTTGTAATTGTGATAAAATACTCTGAAGAAAATAAACCAGGCAGGAGATAGAGAGCAATAGGAGTTATGTTTTTGGATAGATAGCAACGTGGTAAGCTTCCTACCGTGGACCTGTCCTCCTGGCCCTCATTTCTGTTGTTTTTGAGTATCATTCTCATACTTTGCAAAACTGAACTTTTTATATTTACTTTCTGTTTGTTTCTTTCTTGGTATTTCCTGTGTCATTAAATGACATTACCATTCACTCCTTTAGTTAGGCCAAAACTTGGTAGGAGTCTTTGATTCTTTGTTTTTCATGCCAGGGATCCAGGGCGTCACTCATGCCAGGCCTGTGCTCTCTCTGTAAGCTGTATTCCTGTCTCCTTTTATTCTTTCTGTTTGTTTTTGTGGCAGAGTTTGTGGCTACTTGGAACTCTGTGCTACCAATCTCCTCCCAGGGTGGTGGATAGGGGATTGTGCTGTGACAGGGATTGAATTTATAGCTCCCACAGCTACCCTACTACCCTGGGTATGAGATGTTGGGGATTGAACCTGGGTTGGCTGCCTGCAAGGCAAATGCCCTACCCACTGTGCTATTGAGCTGGTCCCTGATAGGTTTAATTTTTTTTTTTTTTGGTTTTTGGCTCACACCCAGCGGTACTCGGTCTACTCCTGGCTCTGTGCTCAGAAATCGCTCCTGGCAGTGTCAGGGGTCTCACATCATATGGGGTGCTGAGGATTGAACTCGGGTCCGTCCAGGGTCGGCTGTGTGCAAGGCAAACGCCCTGTCGCTGTGCTATTGCTGTTAAGCATGCGCTCTAACCTTCGTACTCTCTCTTGGTTCCTATTATAGCATTTTATCTGTACCATCTTAAATGAAGCCATCCTTACTAATGGTGGCTCTCAGAAATAGCAGATAGTGTTTTTTGTTTGGTTTTGGGCCACACCCAGCAATGCTCAGGGGTTACTCATTACTTTGCACTCAGCAATCACTCTTCTTGGTGTTTGGGGGACCATATCGGATACTGGGGATCAAACCTGGTTGGCTGTATGCAAGGCAAGTGCCTTACCCATGTATTATCACTCCAGCCCCAGCGAACATTTTTTTTTTTTTTTTTTGGTTTTTGGTTTACAATGGCAGTGCTCAGGGGTTACTCCTGGCTCTATGCTCAGAAATTGCTTCTGGCAGGCTCGGGGGGACCATATGGGGCTCTGGGATTGAACCACTGACTTCTGCATGCAAGGCAAATGCCTTACCTCCATGTTATCTCTTCGGCCCCGTGGACATTCTTTAATTCTTAATTTCTTGGAGATTAAAAACCACATAATTGGGGTTGGAGAGATAGCATGGAAGTAAGGTGTTTGCCTTGTATGCAGAAGGACAGTGGTTCAAATCCCGGCATCCCATATGATCCCCTGAGCCTGCCAGGAGCAATTTCTGAGCTTAGAGCCAGGGGTAACCCCTGAGCACTGCCGGGTGTGTGGTGTGACCCAAACACCAAAAAAAACAAAAACAAAAACAAAAAAAAACCACGAAACAAAAACCCCCACATAATTTAAATTAAAAACCACATAATTTTCTTATTTTTATCTGAAACAGAGGTTATATAATATTGTTCAATAATCTTTAATGATTCATCTTTAATGATTGAGGTCCTTTTGAATGTTCTCAAAAGCAGAGTTTAATGGTTTGTAAAAAAAAAAAAAGCAGGGGCTGGAGAGATAGAATGGAGGTAAGGCTTTTGCCTTTCATGCAGGAGGTCATCAGTTCGAATCAGCGTCCCATATGGTCCCCCGTGCCTGCCAGGAGCAATTTCTGAGCCTGGAGCCAGGAATAACCCCTGAGCACTGCTGGGTGTGACCCAAAAACCACAAACAACCAAAAAAAAAAAAAAGAACCCAAAAAACTAGAAGTTGGGCCCGGAGAGATAGCACAGGGGTGCTTGACTTGCATGCAGCTGCCCAGCACCCCAGATGGTCCCCCCCCCCCAAGCACCATCAGGAGTGATAACTGAGCACAGAGCCAGGAGTAAACTCTGTACATTGCTGGGTGTAGTCCTCAAAACAAAACAAAACAAATAAACATAGGTTGTGTTCAGAATGAAGGTGAAAATCATATATGGTCAACATCGCTGATTCTACCATAACCCAAAATCTGATTATCATTCTTATTTTGGTTAACAGAAATTTAGAGCCTTACAGCCCGGAGCGGTGGCACAAGCGGTAAGGTGTCTGCCTTGTCTGCACTAGCCTAGTTGGACCACGTTTTGATCCCCTGGGGTCCCGTATGGTCCCCCAAGTCAGGAGTGATTTCTGAGCACATAGCCAGGAGTAACCCCTGAGCGTCACCAGGTGTGGGGGGGGGAAGAGAGAGAGAGAGAGAGAGAGAGAGAGAGAGAGAGAGAGAGAGAGAGAGAGAGGAGAGAGAGAGAGAGAGAGAGAGAGAGAGAGAGAGAGAGAGAGAGAGAGGAGAGAGAGAGAGAGAGAGAGAGAGAGAGAGAGAGAGAGAGAGAGAGAGAGAGGAGAGAGAGAGAGAGAGAGAGAGAGAGAGAGAGAGAGAGAGAGAGAGGAGAGAGAGAGATTAATTTAGAGCCTTAGAGTCGTCTTCTCTCCTTGTAGTTTCAGAGTTTGGGGCCTTTAAATGCAAGTGAAGGTCCTAGGTCAAGAGCCGCTCAGATCTGGACAAGCTTGTTTTCCTTTGCTTGTGGCAGAGTCAGTCTTTGGCAACCCCGATACTTCTCCTTCAAGTCTTGATGGCTAGTAAGAGCAAGTCTTAACTTTTCTTCCTTCACAGCCTAGCCAGGTAGAAGAGGAAAAAAAGCAAGAAGAAAGTAGAGAAAAGTGATTGGTCTAATTGCTTTCACTTAATAATCTCTGTAAAGAACTGTGATACAAGATGTCCACAGGTGTTTTGACTTAAAATTATACTAGAACATATACACTTTGCATTTAGTGAAAGTTTTTTAAATGTTGCATCACCACCACCATTATCTAGTTCCAGAACATACTATATTTTGCTTTTGAACTATGCCCTACAGTGCTATGGGGCTACTTTTGGCTCTGTGCTCAGGGATCTCGTGGGGGATCATGTGGGCTAGGGATTGAACCCGGAACTCCTGCACACACAGCAGGAACTCCAGATGGTTGAGCTTTCTGTACCCAAAACATTTTTATTTTTTTTTAAATAAGTCACACCCGGCAGTTGGGGTGGGGCATGTGATGATAGAGATTGAACTCAGGGCATCTCTTGAACTATTTCTCTGCCAGACCTAGATTTATTAATTTTTAACTGTAAGTAGTGTTCTTTTGATCAGCAGTTTAATCTATTACATAATTGACCCCTAGGTTATTTTTTATTTTCCTTACTATAGTGTGGTAGGAAATATTTGTGTAGTTATCTCCTGGTACACATGTGCAGGAGTTTCTCTTTCTGTATATTATTTCCAAATTGCTTTTATAATGATTGTACCAATTTGTACTTTGACCATTTTTTTTCCTATGTCCTTGCCAACACTGGGTGTTTTCAGGTTATTACTTTCTGTTGATTTACTCGGTTTGGCATCTCAGTATTTTAAAGTCATTTTTCTGATTTAGTGAAAATGAGAATTTTAATTTTTTTTTTTTTTTTTTTTTTTTTTGGATTTTTGGGCCACACCCGTTTGACACTCAGGGGTTACTCCTGGCTATGTGCTCAGAAATCGCCCCTGGCTTGGGGGGACCATATGGGACGCCGGGGGATCGAACCGCGGTCCGTTCCTTGGCTAGCGCTTGTAAGGCAGACACCTTACCTCTAGCGCCACCTTCCCGGCCCCAATATTTTTTAATGATTGTTTTCTTCTGTCACTTCCATATTTACTTGTTTGCTTTCTTTATTTTGAGGTGCCAGGGATTGAACCAGAGCTAATGCAAGACATTTACTTTAGCCTGGGCCATACCCTAACCATTTGCTTCCTTTTTTGTTGTATTTGCTTTTTAAAATATTGTTATGAATTTATTTATTTATTTATTTTGGTTTTTGGGCCACACCCAGCAGTGCTCAGGGGTTACTCCTGGCTGTCTGCTCAGAAATAGCTCTGGGCAGGCACAGGGGACACCGGGATTCGGGATTCGAACCAACCACCTTTGGTCCTGGATCGGCTGCTTGCAAGGCATACGCCGCTGTGCTATTTCTCCAGGCCCTGTTATGAATTTTTTAATTGATAGAGTTTAAAAATATCTGAAAGAGCTGGGGGGTTAGCTCACAGGATTGGAGTGCATATTTTGTATGTGGGTGGCCTGGCCTGGGTTTAATCTTAGCACTGTGAGATCCCCAGAACATCACCAGAAAAAACATCAGAGAACCAAGCTGATAGCTCCAAAACTAAATCAAACAATATAGAAAAGTCTGGGCCGGAGAGATAGCATGGAGGTAGGGCATTTGCCTTTCATGCAGAAGGTCATGGTTCGAATCCCGGCATCCCATATGGTCCCCTGAGCCTGTCGGGAGCAATTTCTGAGCATAGAGCCAAGAGTAACCGCTGAGCTCTGCTGGATGTGACTCAAAACAAAACAACAACAAAAAAAAAAAAAAAAAAGAAAGAAAGAAAAGTCCGATTTTGGAATTATGCTAGGTTTGAATTATCTTAGTAGCTTAGTTGAATTTAAAATGAAGATAAGAATGTGTTTTACAAAGCCAGAGAGATAATTCAAAGGGCTGAGTGTTTGCTTGTAGGAAGCCTGGATATGTTCCCTGATATCTAATGGTATCCTGAGCACAAAACTGGTAGTAGCCTATAAGGACCACCAAGTTTGACTAAAATACAGCAAAAAGGGGGACTATGTATTTTGCAGTTTTTTTTTTTTTGTATTTTTTTTCTCCTTTCCTAGCAGTGCTCAGTAAATTTGCCCCCCCCCCCCTTCAGTAGTACTTGGCTTGGTAGTTCAATGCACTGCTGGTGTGGTCCCACCCTCACTTAAAAAATGTTTATTTTGGGTAATAATAGTTTTAATAGTGTTAAAGTTCTTGTCATCTCTGGTTTGGTCTTCTTCATTCCCTCAATTCCCTAAAACTTTTACCCACCCCTCAAAACCCTCATCCCAACCCTTTGGGTTACATCTAGTGTATTCAGGAGTTATTTCCTGGTTTGATGCTGGGGTGAGTCCTGATGTTGGGAAAACATGGTGCAGAGGCTCTTACTCGGCATGCCCCTTGTTCTTTGAGCTATTGCTCTTGCCCATTATATTTAATTTTATTTTATTTTGGTTTTTGGGCTACGCTTTGTGTACTCAGGACTTACGCCTGGCTTTGTGCTCAGGAATTCTCCAGGCATGCTCAGAGGACAATTTGAGATGCAAAATCGCTCCTGACTTGGGGGACCATGTGGGACGCTGGGAATCGAACCTCGGTCCATCCTAGGCTAGCACGTACAAGGCAGACACTTTATCGCTTTCACCACTACTCCGGCTCCCTCTCTGGGATATTTTTTAAGTGATTAAATCAAGTTTTAAAATGTCAGGGCCAGAAAGATAACATGGAGGTACGGTGTTATATGCAGAAGGACGGTGGTTCAAATCCCTGCATCCCATATAAACCCCCGAGCCTGCCAGGAGCGATTTCTGAGTGTAGAGCCAGGAGTAACCCCTGAGTGCTGCCAGGTGTGACCCCAAAACAAAAGAAAACAAACAAACAAACAAACAAAAAATGTCTTTTTTGGGGCTAGAGGATAGTACAGCAAGTAGGGTATGTGACTTTGCATGCAGCCAACTTGGTTTCAATCTCCTACATCCCATATGGTCCCATGAGCCTGCCAGGAATACCATAATTCCTGAGTGCAGAGCCAGATTAACCTGTGAGTACAGCTTGGTATAGCTGAAAAACAAAAGACAGAAACTAAGTCTGGTTTGTAGTAGAACTGACTGTTTCTGTGTTATTTTGTTTGTTGTTTGTCACTGCTGTAACTCTAGTAGAATAGTTTTGGATTTTTCTTCTTTCCTTTATTTTCTCTATTATTTCAGAATGAGTGTTGGGCATAGTTGTGGTACTAAGGTTCTACTCCTGGCTCTGGCACATTTCTAGTGATGCTTGAGGAAATGTATGGTGTATGGATTTCTTTTGGGGGGGGGGAGCCCACACTTGGCTGTGCTCAGGGGTTAATCCTGGCTCTGCGCTCAGAAATTGCTCCTGACAGGCTCCGGAGAACATATGGGATGCCGCATATTGAATCCAGGTCCATCTCGTGTAAGGCGTAAGGCAAACACTCTACTGCTGTGTTATCACTTTAGCCTGGAATTAGACTTGGGCCTCCTGCATGCTAAGCATATGCTCATCTGATTGAACTCTTTCCTTGACCCTTCATTTTCTTTTTTTTTTTTTTTTGGGTGGGATACATGGGGACCACAAGAACTATGTCAAATGGTGCTAGATTGGGAGGGGCTGTACAGGGGTGGGGATGAAACTGAGGGGTTCTACAAAATATATTTTCTGCCACTTGAAATAAAATTTTTAGGTGGACCTCTTTTTCTGTTTATTTTATTTTTTGGCCACACCCAGTAATGCTCAGGGGCCACTCCTGGCTATGCACTCAGAAATAGCTCCTGGCTTGGGGGACCATATGGGACTCTGGAGATCGAATCTTGGTCCATCCTAGGTTAGCCATGTGCAAGGCAAATGCCCTACCACTGTGCCACCACTCTGGCCCCTTTTCCTGTTTTTAAACTTTTTTATTAACAGAATATCACTCAAAACAACTGAATGATCTGAATCACTATTTAGGCCCAGCACATCATTTTATTCTTATTCTTTTGGTTTTAAGGCCACATCTCGGTGCTCAGGGGTTACTCCTGGCTCTGTGCTAAGAAAGTGCTCCTGGTAGGATACTGAGTTGAATCGGTCAGCTGTGTACAAGGCAGACACTGCTGTGCTATTGCTCTGCCCACAAGAACATCATTTTGTTGTTGTTTTTGGTCCACACCCGATGATGCTCAGGGGGTTAACTCCTGGTTCTTTGCTCAGTAATCACTCCTGGCAGTCCCAGGGGACCACATAGGATGCTGGGGATCAAAATTGGGTCAGCCTCATGCAAGGCAAATGCCCTACCTGCTGTGTCCCCAGAAGACATACTTTTGCCAGCAATTCTAGAAACTTCTGTGTGTACCCATCCTAGTGTTGGCTTTTCCCTCACTTTAAAAATAACTACTGTGGGCCCGGAGAGATAGCACAGCGATGTTTGCCTTGCAAGCAGCCGATCCAGGACCAAAGGTGGTTGGTTCGAATCCCGGTGTCCCATATGGTCCCCCGTGCCTGCCAGGAGCTATTTCTGAGCAGACAGCCAGGAGTAATGCCTGAGCATCGCCGGGTGTGGCCCAAAACCCAAACCAAACCAAACAAAACGAAACAAAAAACTACTGTATTTTCCAGCGTATAGACGACTTTTGAAACAAAAGGTCAACCGAAAATCGTGGGTTGTCTTATACGCTGAGTATATCCCGAAAAATGTTTCAGTATGCCGCTAAACGAAAATTGTCTGAATATTGCCACAAAACGAATTTTCCAACTCGATCCTGCACCAATCACTGCCTGGCTGCTCAGACCGCCTCTCTAACTCAGCCAATCAAAGCAGGCTTTTGATGCATGCAAATTAGACAATGTTCTGGACCGGAATCTACACTGTCAAAAGCCTGCTCAGATTGGCCAGAGTCAGAGAGGAAGTCTATTACAGTATAACCTCTGAACCTTTGCTTTGTTGTGATTTGCTCACTGTGGTACATACAGTTGCAGCACTGGAATGTTCTGTCTGATACAGCGAATATAGGCCTAAACCTATGTTTTAACTGCAAAATTAGGAGGTTTTCTTATACGCTGGCAAATACGGTACCATCTTGGTCAGGGTTGTGCCTTAGTGGTAGTGCACTTCTTGCTTTATGTGTATGTGACTGTCAAGACTTAAGTCCCTTGATGGGTTAGAATCCTGGCATTGCTCTCCTTCTTACATCACCTCCCCCAATGTATTCCATCCACCTCCCCCAAGACTGAAAAACACCCCCTAAATAGCATCATACTGACTTAAGTAGTCATTACCTAATTATGCATTTCCCTAGTTATTACAATTGTTTTTTGTCTTGCCTGTGTTAATAAAACTCGATAGGTTTAATTTTTTTTTTTTTTGGTCACACTGGGAAGTGCTCAGGGCTTATTCCTGGCCTGGAGGGCAGGGATTACTCCTGGTAGTAGTGCAGTGCTGGGGAATTGAGCCAAGGTCATGTACCTTAACCCTTTTACTATCTGTGTTTTATTTTTGGGGGAGGGGTCACCTGTTGATGCTCAGGGGTTACTCTTTTTTTTTTTTTTTTTTTGGTTTTTAGGCCATACCTGGCTGTGCTCAGGGATTACTCCTGGCTGTCTGCTCAGAAATAGCTCCTGGCAGGCATGGGGGACCATATGGGACACCGGGATTCGAACCAAACACCTTTGGTCCTGGATTGGCTGCTTGCAAGGCAAACACCGCTGTGCTATCTCTCCGGGCCCTCAGGGGTTGCTCTTGGTTCTGCGCTCAGAAATTGTTCCTGGCTTGGGGACCATATGGGATGCCGGAGATTGATTAGCGGTTGGACCATCCTCCTGGGTCAGCTGCATGCAAGGCAAATGCCCTACTGCTTTGCCATCACTCCAGCCCCCTTTTTACTATCTGATACCAAAACTGGCAGAAATTGCACCTAACAGGCTTGGGGAGACATGGAAAACTGGGGATTGAATCTGGGTCCGTCCTGAGTTGTCTGCGTGCAAAGCAAATGTCTTATTGCTGTGCTATCTCTTTGGTCATCAAAACTAGACATAGTTATCTTTTAATTGATTGTGTTATTGTTTATCTCTTCCTTAAAATTTATTTTGTTTTGTTTTTGTTTTTGGATCACACTAGGCGGTGCTGAGGGGTTACTCCTGGCTCTGTGCTCAGAAATTGCTCCTGGCAGGTTCTGGGGACCATATGGGAGGCTGGGAATCTAACTACCATCTATCTGCCTTAGGTCAGCTGTGTGCAAGGTGAACACCCTACCGCCCTACCGCTGTGCTATCTTTCTAGTCCCTCTTCCTTAAAATTTAAATGTTGAGGGCCGGAGAGATAGCATGGAGGTAAGGCGTTTGCCTCTCATGCAGGAGGTCATCGGTTCGAATCCCGGCGTCCCATATATGGTCCTCCCGTGCCTGCCAGGAGCAATTTCTGACCCTGGAGCCAGGAATAACCCCTGAGCACTGCCGGGTGTGACCCAAAAACCACAAAAAAAAAAAAAAAAAAAAAAAAAAAATTTAAATGTTGAAAACCTTTAATTTGACCTCTGAGTTTCCCACATGCTAGGTTGGATACTTAATAGTGCATTTTAGTGTTTCTGTGTCCTGTTTTATAGTTAAGCAAATTACAGCTGGATGCAGAGGCTTAATCAGTTTTAGTTCCTTTAGCAGAGTTGTGGCTAGTAGATTATTATTTTAGGAGGCACATCTGCCTGCTTTTTGCCTTTGGGTTGTTGTTTTTTTTTTTTCAGTCACTCCTGGCTCTGCTTTCAGAAATCACTCCTGGCTCAGGGGTCCGCTCTGGATCAGCCGTTTGCAAGAAAAATGCCCTACCGTTGTGCTATCACTTCGGCCCCTAGTTGGAAATTGGAGTACCATACCATGGTGGTGCACTTGCTTTGCTTGCAGGTAACTCAGGTTTGATTCCTGGCATCCCATATGATCTCTGGAGCCTGCCAGGAGTGAACCCTGAGCACAGATCTGGGATTAAGCCTTGAGCACTGCTGGGCACCGCCCCCCTCCCCCACTTCCAAAAAAAAAAAAGGGGGAAGATGTTTACCCCTTCATTTGTTATTTGGATCCCAGTAGGATAGTTCATAGAAAGGCCCATGGGATGGCTCAGTGGCTGAAACCACCAAACTGCCTCGTTGGCATTAGGCCGTGAGTTTGAGCCCAGGTGTTCTCCACATGTGCTGAGCACTGGTCTTGGTGATCCACTGCCTAGGATGCTACTGCCTCAGCAGCATTATTTCTATTTATTTATTTATTTATTTATTTATTTATTTATTTATTTATTTATTTATTTATTTATTTATTTATTTATTTATTTATTTATTTAGTGTTTTTTTGGTCACACCCGGCAGTGCTCGGGGGTTATTCCTGGCTTCAGGCTCAGAAATTGCTCCTGGCAGGCATGGGGGACCACATAGGACTCTGGGATTCGAACCTATGACCTCCTGCATGAAAGGCAAACGCCTTACCTCCATGCTATCTCTCCGGCCCTCAACAGTATTATTTCATTTTATTTTTTGGTTCTTTGTCTCTGGCCCATGTCTTGGTTTCTTTTAATTGGAAATGGTATTTCAGGAAAAACCGTCTAGGTGCTGAGGCATTTTCGTGCCTTTTTTCTTGTTTCTGTTTTTGGGTCACACCCAGCAGCACTCAGGTTATTCATGGCTCTGCGTTCAAAAATCACTCCTGGCAGGCTCGGGACCATATGGTATGCTGAGGATCAAACTCAAGTCGGCCACATGCACGGCATATGCCCTGCCCACTCACTGTGTTGTTGCTCTGAACCCTTTCCTTGAATTTTTTTTTTTTTTTTTTTGGTTTTTGGGCCACACCCAGTAACACTCAGGAGTTACTCCTGGCTATGCGCTCAGAAGTTGTTCCTGGCTTGGGGGACCATATGGGACACGGGGGGATTGAACCTCGGTCCGTCCAAGGCTAGCGCAGGCAAGGCAGGCACCTTACCTTTAGCGCCACCGCCCGGCCCCTCCTTGAAATTTTTGTAATTGACTTTGTGCTAGGTCCTTCTTTAATGCTTCGCCTGAAATGTTACTTAGCCTCAGGATTCACCTGCTGTGGAACTGAAGGTCTTTCAATTTTTTCCTGAGTATGTATTTTGCTCTTTGCTTTCTCAGTTGCTCTGTCTGTACACACAGGTGTTTTTAATTGCCCTGATTTTCCTCCAGAAACGTTTTCCTTTCTTTGTCTCATTTGTAATCTTTTGTTCAAGTGACTGGGTGTTTTTTTGAGATCATTTTACAGTTTTTTGAGCAATGCCTGTTTCTTTTCACCTTGATCAGATTCTGAGTTAAGTGAAATAGAGGTGAGTATTGTTATAGTTATTCAGGGAGCCCTAGGCAGATCTCAAATGACTGAAATAATGTTTTTTGGGGAGCCACACCCTCTGGTGCCTGCAGTGGATAGTATGGTCTTCCTTAACCTTTGTATTATTTCTCCAGGCCAGAAACAGATTTTGCTAATTAGGTCTGTTCTCCTTCTGGATGTGGGGCCAGGGTCATGTTCCAGGAGTGTGGAGTGATAACTTTGAGGCTGCTCCATATTAATGAGTGGGTGGGAAAAGGGTGAGTGAAAAATGCCATTTTTTTTTTTTATCAACTTTCCAGTTGATGAATATTGCATTCCCTCAGTGCTGTAAATTCTTGACTTTTTTTCAGTTCTGACCATTTCTGCTTGATTTTCAGTGTTTCAAAATTTCTATTTCAGGGGGTTGGAGATATGATAGTATAGTGGGTAGGATGCTTGCCATGCACGCAGTCAACCGGGGTTCGACCCTCAACATCCCATATGGTCTCCCCAAGACTGCCAGGAGTGAATTCTGTGTGCAGAGCCAGAAGTATCCCCTGAGCACTGCTGAATGTGGCTCCCAATTCGCCCTCCCTCTAAAATATAATTTCTGCTGGAGGAGCTGGAGAGGTAGTACAATGGGGAGGGCTCTTGCCTTGCCTTGCATGTGACAGGCCCAGGTTCCATCCTTGGAACCTATATCATCCCCTGTCCACTAGGAGTGATTCCTGAATAGAGAGCCAGGTATAAGCACAGCTGGATATGCCCCCCCCCCCAAAGGAGGAAAAACAAATTCTGATTGATGGATGTTAGTGTGGACAGCATACTCTACTGTTTTACAACATTGCCTTTTTTGGGTTGTTGTTTGTTATTATTTTTTTGGGGGGGGCCACATTTGGTGATGGTCAGCAATTACTCTTCACTCTACACTTTGGAATCACTTCTGGCAGTGCTGGAGGACCATATAGGATGCTGGGGAGTGAATCAGAGTGGACATTCATAACTGCTGTCCTATTGACATTATCTTTTATTTGATTAAATTTTTGTTTCTTGATACTAAATGATATTGAGGATAGTTTTATATGTCCTTTTACCATACTTACCTTATCTTGAAATGTCTTCTCAGACTTTTATGGGTTTTTTTTTTGGGGGGGGGCACATCCATTTGATGCTCAGGGCTTACTCCTGGCTAAGCGCTCAGAAATTGCCCCTGGCTTGGGGGATCGAACCGTGGTCCTTCCTTGGCTAGCCCTTGTAAGGCACACACCTTACCTCTAGCGTCACCTTGCTGGCCCCAGACTTTTATGTTTTTTTTTTTTTTTTGGTTTTTGGTTTTTGGGCCACACCCGGCGTTGCTCAGGGGTTACTCCTGGCTGTCTGCTCAGAAATAGCTCCTGGCAGGCACGGGGGACCATATGGGACACCGGGATTCGAACCAACCACCTTTGGTCCTGGATCCGCTGCTTGCAAGACAAACTCCGCTGTGCTATCTCTCCGGGCCCGACTTTTATGTTTTTAATTGGTATGCATTTTAAATTATTTAACTGTCAAAGATCTTTATATGCATTAATATTTATACATGTATGCTTTGCAAGTATTCTTGAGTTTTTTTTGTTTTGTTTTGTTTTTGAGTCACGCTTGGCAGCGCTCAGGGGTTCCTGGCAGGCATGGGGGACCACATGGGGTGCTGGGATTCGAACCACCGTCCCTCTGGATGTAAGGCACATGCCCTAGCTCCATGCTATCTCTCCAGCCCCTTGTTTTTTTTTGGTTTTTGGGTCACACCCGGCCACACTCAGGGGTTACTCCTGGCTCTCTGCTCAGAAATCGTCCCTGGCAGGCACGGGGGACCATAGGGGATGCTGGAATTCGAACCAATGACCTTCTGCATGCAAGGCAAATGCCTTACCTTCATGCTATCTCTCTGGCCCTCCCCCCCCTGTAGTCTTAAACATTTATTTTTAATTAAGCCATAATGATTTACTAAGTTGTTCATAATAGAATTTCAGGCATACTGTATTTCAACACCAGTCCCACCATCAGTGTAAATTGATTCTTTAAAGAGTCTTTGTGGTCTAGGCCTTCCGTGTTTACCGCACGCTGTGTCCTTTACACTGACTGTGTAGAAACAGTAAGCCCACCCCATACACACATAGCTCAGGCCCTTTGCCTGGTCTATATTGTGAATGGGAGACATGGGATTAAAAAGAAAAGTTTTGGATTCTACTCCTGGCCTGAGCTTAAGGGTTGCTCCCAGCAGTGCCTGGTGAACCATGTGGTGCCAGGGAAATCCTTTGAGCTCGCTCTCCAGCCCGTACATTTATTCTTTTGAAATAATTCAATTAAAATTGCTTTCGTAGTGTGTGTGTGTGTGTGTGTGTGTGTGTGTGTGTCACTCCTGGAAGGCTTGGGGTCCACACGGGATGTGTGTGTGTGTGTGTGTGTGTGTGTGTGTGTCGCTCCTGGAAGGCTTGGGGTCCATATGGGATGCCGGGATCAAACCCAGGTTGGCTCTGTGTACGAGGCAAACACCATACTGCTGTGCTATCACTCTGGCTCCCATATTCTTGTAATTTTTTTAGAATTTTATTTAGATCCATGATTGTTCAGACTGAAGTTTTTTTTTTTTTACATTAATTTCTTTTTTTTTTTCATTTTTATTGTGATCATAATGGCTTACATATCTTTCACAGTAGTATTTTAGGTACATATTAACATTGAATCAGGGGAATACCCATCACCAAATTTGTCCTCCCCCCATCCCAGTTCCCTTTCTGCAACCATTATATACCCCACCATCACCCCCCAGGCTGCTAGAGTAGGTGGACCCCTCTTTGTCTAGCTTACTATTAGTGGTCATATATCTGTTTGGTCCTGGTATCCTCCTTTGTTTCCCTCTCTATTTAAGAGGCGGAGCTAGATAAATCGAGTTATGTGCTTTTGTTTGAAGGAAAGAAAAGCAATAGAATGGGGTACAAAATAAGAAAAAATAAAAAATAAAAAAAAGTCAAATACTTTGAAAATGGGCGGAGACCTTCTAGAGGCTTTCAACCTCAGTTTGAGAGAGGACATGAAAAAGGTAATTGAAACACCACAACAATACAGAAAGAAATATCAAATTAAATATCCAGTGAGTACTACAGCAATAAAGACAAGCACCTCACAATAGTCTCGGTTCTGAAATCAAATCATGCCAGAGTGCAAAAAGAAAGAGAAAGATAAGATAAAATAAAATAAAATGAAATAAAATAAATAAAATTGGAGATAGCATCTTCAATATCTACACACAAATAAAGACATCAAAAAAATCGATCAACCAATAAATAAATGTGTGGAAAGATTATTTTGTGTTTTTTTTTTTTTCCTTTTTCCTCCTGCATAGGCACATTAAGTATTGGGGATATTATCGAGAAAATTCCCTTGGCCTAGGAGTTACAGGGTTTCTCCACCCCTGAAGTATACTGTCATGGGATTAACTGTAGACTCCTTGCATGATCATTTACTCTCCCCTCGGTGTGGTGTATGGAAGACTTCTGCTTTGTCTTGGATGGTAAAATCAGACCTCTGTATCTAGAGATCTTGGTGACTGTGCAGCTCAAGGAATGGAGCTTATGATGGAGTCTTTCTTTGTGGTTCTAGGAGTTCTGCTTCTTCAGTGTCGTTTTATTCCATCTTCTATAATTGGTGGTCTTGGACATAATGTTGCTTCTAGGATGGAGCCTGGGATAAAGTCTTTCTGAAAGACCCGTTCAGTTGCGTTTGTCTCAGTCAGACCTCTGGAGTTGGAGATCTTGTTTGTTGAACAGATCGTAGACCAAAAGCTAGGCTAGAGTTTTTCGTTGCTGTTGTTGTTGTTGGTCCCGGGCAGACTTAAAATATATATATAATCTCATCTCTCTTTATCAGATTTAAGTTTTTTATATATATATATATAAAACCTCATCTATCTTTCTATATATATTTCAAGTTTTTTGCCTTTTTTTTCCTGTTCACTTTCAGCAGTACTTGGGGTTTCTTTCTGACTCTGTGCATGGGGATCATTCCTGGTAGGCATGGGGTGGGGGATGACCATATGTGGTTCTGGGAATTGGACTCTGGCAGGGGTCTCAAACTCGAGGCCCATGGGCCGTTTGTGGCCCTTCGTACAACATTTTGTGGCCCTGCCCTAGAGGAATCTTTTTTGTTTTGTTTTGTTTTAGTTGTTTGGGTCACATCCCCCAATGTTCAAGGCTTACTACTGACTTTGTACTCAAAGATCACCCCAACTTTGCCTCCTGCGGCCCCAGGTAAATTGAGTTAGAGACCCCTGCCCTACTGTCTCTCTGACCCAGTAGAAAAATTTTAAAATACTTGGTGGTTCTCAAATTTTAATGTGTTTCAGAATCACCTGGAAGGTTTATTACAGCAGACTGCTAGCCCTTTTCCCCCAGAATTTCTTATTTAGTATTTCTGGAGTAGGGGCTGAGAACTGGCATTTACAACAATTTCACAATTTGTTGCTGTTGACCTGTGGCTCATGCTGTTAGAATCACAACTCTGTATCCACTTTGATCTTTTCATTATTGTTAAGGATATGATTCTTTCCTTTAGAAGGTTGTCTATTTAGTTTTTTACTTTTTACTAAATCTACTTCACCTTCTGTTTTTTTTTGGGGGGGGGTTGGTTTTTGGGCCACACCCGGCGTTGCTCAGGGGTTACTCCTGGCTGTCTGCTCAGAAATAGCTCCTGGCAGGCACGGGGGACCATATGGGACACCGGGATTCCAACCAACCACCTTAGGTCCTGGATCTGCTGCTTGCAAGGCAGACACTGCTGTGCTATCTCTCTGAGCGAGCCCTGTTTTGTTTATTTTTTTAAGGACCACATCCATGGTAGGGAGTGGATCCTAATGCCACTCTGGGAATGCTCACTCAGAGTCAGACCATGGCCACAGGGAGCTTGGTCACGCTTGATTTTTGAAGTGCTAGCACCTTCAGAGATGGAACTCACATTTCTAGACATATATATGCTTTATCTCTCACCTTATAATACTACCTAGTAATACTATCGGCTCTTTAAGTAAGCTGTTTAGTCTCCTTGTCATATAGGAGCTGTTAAAAAGTTCTTTGACTTTCAATTTTTTTTTTTTATAGCTTTTTTTTTTTTTTTGACTTTCAATTTTTGTCAGGGTTGGGGTGTCTGGACCCATCCAGCTCTGCATGGGGCCTTAGGGGTGATTCCTGGCAGTTCTTGGGGAACCATTTCTGGTTTTGGGGATTGAACCTGGGGTCAGTCACATGCAAGGCAGACATCCTAACCCCTGTACTATCTCTTTGTCCTTTGGTTTTCTCTCAGGTTAAGTATATATACATCTTCTGGTTGTTATTAGGAATTTCTGTGCTTGTTTCATTTGTAAACCTGTGCCTACTTTGTACCTACTCTGGTACCTGGCTTGATAATCATATCAGAGTACAGATTCCCAGAGGACTTGCTTGGATGACCTCCTACTCCCTACTGATTGAGCCTGGGATGATCTTAGTTTAAGAAGTAAGAAGAACTCGGGGCCAGAGAGATAGCATGGTGGTAAGGCATTTTCCTTGCATATAGAAGGACAGTGGTTCGAATCCTGGCATCCCATATAGTCCCCCGAACCTGTTGGTGGCGATTTCTGAGCATGGAGCCAGGAGTAGCCCCTGAGTGCTGCCAGGTGTGACTCAAAAACCAAAACCAAAACCAAAAAAAAGGGAGTAAGAACTCATTTTTAAGGATTCAGTGGTATTCCAAATGGAGTTTGATCCCCTTATTTGAATAGAAATGGGAGTGAGAACACAATGAAAAGGAGGGAAACTGGTAAGGAAGCACCAATTCCAACATTCTTTTCTCTCTCTCTCTCTCTCTCTCTCTCTCTCTCTCTCTCTCCTCTCTCTCTCTCTCTCTCTCTCTCTCCCTCCCTCCCTCCCTCCCTCCCTCCCTCCCTCCCCTCTTTTCTCCCCCCCCCCCAGCTGTATTTCTTCTGGGACTTATTTGCTTCATTCTCTTATCCTTAATAACTTCTTGGGTGAATTCAGTGTTTTCTCACATTTAGAAAAGTTCAGTCTTGGCTTGCTCTTCAAGCTCATGTTCTCCCTGGCACACATATCTCACTTGCTTGTCTGTTTCTTTGCTTATTTCCATTCTGGTGAAGCTTGTGTTCTCTCTTAAACATTACTTCCTCTCTTTTCTTTTTTTTTTTTTGGGGGGGGGAGAGGGTACACTCATTGACACTCAGGGGTTACTCCTGGCTCTGCGCTCACAAGTCGCTCCTGACAGGCTGGGGGGATCATATGGGATGCTGGGATTCAAACCAGGGTCTGTTCTGTGTTGGCTGCGTGCAAGGCAAACATCTTACCACCGTGCTAACGCTCCTGCTCCTCTTTTCTTTTCTTATGTCTTATTTTGTTCAATAAAGACTGCCTTGCTTCACTGAAGAAGAAAGAAGGAAAGAAAAGTTTAGTCTTGTTGAGTAAAATAGGCAAAATACAGAAGTTAAGATACTTAATATTTTTTTTATTATTGGGCCATACCTAGCGGTGCTCACTTCTTCCAGGCACAGAGAACCATTATATAGTTCTGGGGATGGATATTCAGTCATCTTTGTGCAAGTTGGTTTTGCAACTACACTTAGCAGTACTTAGGGCTTATTCTAGACTTTGCTCAGAAATCACTTTTGGGGGACCAGTTGTGTTGCTGGGGATTGAACCTGGATTGATCACATGCAAGGCAAGTTTCTTAGCCCCTTTGCTGTCCTCTCTGACTCTTGTTTTTTATTTTAGAATCTTGATATTTATGGATTTATTCAACTTGTGCATGTACATTAGTTTAATTACGTGTTTTAGGGATATGTGCTTTCTGAAATAATTGCTTCTGTAAAAGTTTTAAAAGTGCCTATTTTAAAAGTCATATTTTTATGGGGCCAGAACAATAGTAATAGTGGGTAGGGTGCTTGCTTTGCACACAGCTGACCCAGGTTTGATCCCTAGTATCCCATATTGTCTTCCTGACCCCTCCAGGAGTGATTCCTGAACATAGAGTCAGGAGTAAACCCTAATTACTGCAGGATGTGGAATCCAAAACAAAAAATTAAACAAAAATAAATAAATGAATAAAAAGAAAAGAAAAAGGGAAAAGCACAAGAAGTTTATGTTTAACATTCTGTTTAGTTTATATTTTCTCTGCATGATTTGACAAAGGGAATCTGGAATAAGAATAGCCATGATGGGCCCGGAGAGATAGCATAGCACAGCAGCATTTGCCTTGCAAGCAGCCGATCCAGGACCAAATTGGTTCGAATCCTGGTGTCCCAGATGGTCCCCCGTGCCTGCCAGGAGCTATTTCTGAGCAGACAGCCAGGAGTAACCCCTGAGCACCGCCGGGTGTGGCCCCCCCCCCAAAAAAAAAGAATAATAAAGAAAAAAGAGCCATGATCCACCCACCATCATTTTTCCTTTTCTATTTTCTGGCTTCTTTGGTCCATTGTAGGGATTCGGGCTTTCCTCAAAATTAGTGCTGAGCTGTCCCTTTGTTGTTTGGTGAGTTTTAGTTTCTGATTAAATCTGGTGGAACAGGTGTCTATAGATAGACACCCAAAGTACAGTCTCTTTTGTTAAACTCGTGTTAATTTTGGGATGAGACTTTTTCTTTTCGTGTTTTCATATGGAATAGCTACTTCGATATATATATGTATATATACACATATTTTATATTCATATATATTATATACATACATATATATGTATATATATTTTTTTGGTTTTTGGGTCATACCCGACAGCGCTCAGGGGTTACTCCTGGCTCTGTGCTCAGAAATCGCTCCTGGCAGGCTCTGGGGATCATATGGGATGCTGGGATTTGAACCACCTTCCTTCTGCATGCAAGGCAAACACCTTGCCTCCATACTTTCTCTCTGGCCCCTACTCTGATATTTTCTAAGGCCTCTCACTTCTGTCTAAAGCTTCTTGTCTGGGCCAGAGAGATAGGCAATTAAAAATCACTGTCCAGGGGCCAGACAAGGCAGGGGCACATGTCTTACATGCAACCAAGCTAGGTTCAGTTCCTGAAACTCCTTCTGCTACCCTAGTCCGTGCCAGGAGTGACCACAGAGTGCAAAGCCAAGAACAAGCCCTGAGCACAGTTGGTGTTGCCCTAAAACAATACAAAACAAAAAAAAAAACCCAATGTACAATGGGAGACATTGGTGGAGGGAAGTGGACACTAGTGAAGGGATTGGTGTTCGAACATTGTTGCTTGAAATTCAGTTGTGAATAACTTTGTAACTTATTCATGGTAATTCAATAAATTGAAAAAAATTAGTACTCTGGGATTGGAGATTGTACAGAGGATAGGATACTTGCCTTGCACCTGACTGACCTGGGTTCTGTCCCCTACACCCCATACAATCACCCAGGCTCCAGCAGGTATGAATTCTGAGCTCTCTATAAAGCCAGGAGTAAGATGTGGGCATAAGCTGTATGTGGCCAGAAAACAAAACAGACAACTGCAAAAACAAAACAAACAAACAAACAAACAAACCCTAACCAACAAAAACCCTTTAGTCTGAAGAGAAATGACACAAAATGGTATAGTAAACAGTTGTTTAAGAGACAGTTAGTTTTGATTCCCGGTAAGGGAACCAAAAAAAAAAAAGGCAATTAGTGTCCTGTATCCTTCATAGTGTTCCTACAGTTGTCCTACATGGCATGCTTAAGCATCATTCATTAAGAAATATGCTCTTTAGGGGCTGGATAGCACAGTGGTAGGCCATTTCCCTTGCATGGGACTGCCCCGGGACAGATCTGACTTCGATTCCTGGCATCCCATGTGGTTCCCCAGCCTAACAGAGTGATTTCTGAGCGAAGAGCCAGAAGTAACTGCTAAGTGATGCTGATGTGGCCCAAAAACCAAAAAGAAAAAATAAAGAAATATGTCCTTAGTTTTGGATATTGAGCAGGCAATATACAATATTGGCTTTTCTTTTGAGGGGCAGGGTTGTTTTTGAGTCACACTGACTGCTCAGGGTTTAATTCCTGTTTCTGCACTCAGGGATTATTCTTGGATGGGCT